>NW_025781768.1:0-40259 GCF_021130785.1 Homalodisca vitripennis | reverse complement strand
CCTGAGTATACTGACCACGGTGTTCTTTTTTACCTAGTTTTGTTTTGATCCGGCATCCCGTTCGCCACCATGGGCGCGCGCTTCCCTGATGGTTTGCTGTGGGTGTGCGAGCGGCGATGTACGGTTTCAATGGTAGCAGAGCGTGGTTAGCTGCTCTCTCAGCTGTCTCTCAGTTCTGGTTTTGTTTGTTTGGTGTAGGTTAGTGTTAGGTAGGGGGAGGTTAGGAGTACACAAACTTTTTTTTCATTAGGAGCTCGCCCTAGCACAGGATAACCGGGTGGAATTGGTTTAGTGTCTTGCTTCCTGCAGACTTACCCTTTGCAGGGAGCAAGGGACTCTAAATTGCTTAACCGCTAAATTTATCTAACTGTACTCCTACTTCTCCCCTATCAATGTGTTGTTTTTGTTATATTTATTGCTTCTGTGTTTGTAGGTTGTGGGTTAGTGTATATTTGCAGAGTATCCTTCTATTAGGTAGCAGGTATTAAGTTCTTCACTTGGACCTCGTCAGTGTAAGCCTTTTGTGAGTTGAGTCCACTTAGGTTACTAAGTAATTGTTGCGTACGCTTTGTTGTTTATTGTTGTATTTATTTGTTTTAATTGTTTGGTATGGCGTTTTCCCTGGTGCCTGAACATCTACCGCAAGCCCGAGTTGGTTTTTGAGGTCCTGGCGAGAGGACAGAAGCCCGAGGAAGATGTGAGGGGCATTAAGAGCTCAATTACGGGCTTGTATAGCGTTGGACCGCAGCTGGAATGCAGAAGTTCCAAATTAACACAGAATTTGAGTTTTGTAAAACCCGAATGGAGGAATTAGAAGACGATATTAATTTTGAGTCACTTCCCATGTCCGGGTCAGCAAAGGCTAGATTGGCAATCTCAGCTTTTACATTGGCGTGACAGAATAGTTTTACTTATGTCAGCTCCTAGTTTAGACCTCTGATATTAAAAGTTGGGCTTTTTCGGCCAGTAAACAAATTAAAACAAGCCTTAGATGGTTTGAGTGAGGTGCGCTCGGTGAAAAGAGAAGGGGGTACTATTTACCGCTGTCACTCCAACGGAGGTTCCCACTACCATTACTTTTGCTAACCATCCACCGGCTCTTTCTTTCGAGCTTCCCAGAGTTTACTATGTCTCCGATGGGTAGTGGCCCTCCTGAAGCGGCTGGTGAGGCATCATCTATAGTTGTGCCTTCCTTTTCTAAGCTTTGGCAAACTGCCCCATCCTTTGGGGAGTGTTTTTACAAACACTTCCCCAGAAGTTTGATGGGCTTGACACTAAATTACTTATCCATTTCCTTCTGGAAGTTTTTAAGCTAAGAGAATTTCCTGGTATGACAGATGCCATGCTTATGCAGATTTTAGCGCAGTTTTCCTTAAGGCCGCTTTTTGATCGCCTTCTAGACTGCCTTAAGAGAGGTGCCACCTTTGACCAGTTCCACGCCGAGATCTTGGAGTTCTTTGTACCTGCTCGGGTTAGGGAGCGCTTGCGGGTGGAACGCGTTTTACCGTCCTCAGGCACCAGACGAGACGTTGAGCCATTTTGTCGGGGGAGATACGGGATGTAGCCCGGGTGTTGCGCTTGAGCTTGAGCGAAACGGAGTTGGTGAGCCTTATTTTGGAGGGCATTAAACCTGGAAGAACGCTCCCGTTTGATTTTTTGTAGCCGTCCCGCATCCTTTTGCGGATTTTGACCGCCTCTCCATCATCTCTAGAGGGGTTCAGGATGCGGATGATCAAAGGGAGGCCATTGTCGAGGCATCTTCCTCACTTGCCTCCGGGGGGGGCCGGTCCATGCTCCGGTGCAGTCTGAGCCAGCAGCTGCTCCTTCCCGTAGGCAGCCTCCTACCTGTTATGGGCTGCAAGCAAGTGGGACATATTAGAACCGTTTTGTCCACTTAATAAAAAAAACTAGTAAGCTTGCGGACGAGTAAGCCCGACTCGTGCCGTAAAGGTAATTTTGAGGGCAAATATGTACCTGATTTTGATGGTAAAAGGGTAGCTGGTTTAATACAGAACAGAAAGAAAAAAAACAGAAAGAAATAGACTTGGGGACAGTTATCATCGTTGGCCGAGAGGGGAGGTTGCTGCTCTCTGGCTGCGCAGGGAGTAAGGGCTGCCCGCTCAACCTGCCCCACAACTGGATGTACTTGTGGGGAATGTGGTGCAGAAGGCCCTGGTTGAATTCTGGGTCAGCACGCAGCCTGATTTCTTTGTCGTTTTTTGAAGATCTAAAATCCTCTGGGCTAATACGGCAGGTTGAGCCTAGTTTCACTTATCTGCTGGACTGCTTCACGCACACCTTTACCTATTATCTGTAGTGCCCAGATTCACATCAAAATTAATTATTTCTCTTGGGATTGGAAGCTTTTTGGTGGCTAAGGACCTGACTTTTCCTTTCATCTTGGGAGCAGATTTTATCGGAAAAACTGGCATGATTTTGGATTTGGCCTCCAGTCATGTTTTCTTTGCTTTCGCCAGGCGGGGTGTGCTCGTTCCCTTTTCAGATGTCGAGTCTCGTGGGACTGCTGCCTTAGAGATGGAAGATAAGAGCTTGACTACCTCCTGACCAACTAGGACATCTTACGCCGAAAAGAGGCTGAGGACATAAGGGCAGATTTGTTCCAGTTTTCCTGAAGTCCTAACTGACAAACTGGGCACGACCAATCTCTTGGAATACGAGATTCGTCTTAACAGACACCCGTCCTGTACGTTCCCATCCATATAAGCTTGCTCCGCCCAAGATGGAAATTCTGAGAAATATGATTGATGATTTACTTAAGAGTGGGGTAATCGAGCCGTCTTGCTCAAATTTTTCCAGTCCAGCGTTTCTAGTGCCGAAACCTAATGGGAAGTCCAGATTGGTCCTGGATTATCGAAAGCTCAATGCTCAGATAGAAATTGACTCCGTGCCTCTCCCCGATTTGCATTCTGCTTTCGACTGGTTTGGTAAGGCCAAGTATTTCTCCATTTTTGATCTTAATCAGGCATATCATCAGATTCCTCTAAAACACGAGTCTCGACCTCTCACTGCCTTTTGTGTGCCTTGGAATTTGTACCAGTTCACCCGAGTGCCAATGGGCTTGGCTGTGGGGGCCCAAACACTCACCAGACTCCTGGATTCTATCTTTCATGATGTCAAATTTTAAGTTCGTGTTCGACTATCTGGATGACCTGCTTGTGTACAGTGGAGAGTTATGAGGAGCACTTGACTCATCTAGAGGAAGTTCTAACTAGGCTGCGAGAGTCTGGCCTTACCGTCAATCCTGAAAAGGTGAGTTTTGCTCAGCCTGAAATATCGTTTCTGGGTCATCTTGTCTCTTCTCGAGGTGTTTGTATTGATCCAGAGAGAACCCAGGCAATCAGGGAGTTTTCCTCCTCCTCCTAAGGATGCCAAGGGGATTGCCCGTTTTGTGGGAATGATAAATTTTTATCGTCGTTTCATTCCCAATGTTGCTGAAGTGGCGGCCCCTCTGAACTCTCTTAGGAAAAAGGGTGCCAAGTTTGAGTGGGGTGAAGTGCAACAGACTGCTTTTGAGCAGCTGAAAGAGGCAGTGATGACAGCCTCCAGTCTTGGCTATGCCTGATTTCAGTCGTAAGTTCGTCTTGCAAACTGATGCTTCCTCCTTAGCCGTTGCTGCTGTTTTATCGCAAGAAGTAGATGGTATCCGGCAGCCCATAGCTTATGCTTCACGCACGTTAACCCCTTGTGAGAAGAAGAGTTGTTCTGTTTATGAGCTGGAAATGTTTGGCTGTCGTGTTTGGAATTAATAAGTTCAGGCGTTACCTAGAACATAAAGAATTTTTGTTGGAAACCGAAAACCAGGCACTTTCTTGGCTCCTTGCCCACTCCCCGTCAGCTCGGGAAGATTGGTCGCTGGGTAGTCCAAATTTCTGCCCTTAAGTTCACAGTGCTAGCACGTGCGAGGCACCCAAAATATCATAGCGAACACTCTGTCACGCATGTATCAATTACCCAACGACCACCAGAATTTATCAGAGCCGCCATGTTGTGGCGTGCTCCTAGACTTTCCTCTGGCATTTTCGGACATTGTTCCACACCAACTTAAGGATCCCGAGCTGACTGCTATCATCAATAAGCTTAAAAACGGAGGTGCCCCACCCTCCTTATTTTCCTGTACCGAGGTGCTCTATGCTGCCGTGACAAGCAGCGGAGAAAACCTAAGTTAGTGCTGCCAAGCTTTCTATGTACCGATGGTCCTTTCAGTATTTTCATTCTTCTCCTGTGGGCGGACATCTAGGAATTCATAAGACCATCGCGAAGATTAGGGATCAGTTCATCTGGAAAGGTATGGACCGGGATATTGCAGCTCGAGTACGTTCTTGTTGAACTGTGCTCGCTAAGCAAACCCGCTCAAAATACCAAGTTGGGTCTTTTGTCATCTGAGGTGGCGGGAAAAAACCTTTGGAGAAGGTTTTCATTGACTATGTTGGGCCTCTCCCGCGTAGCAAGTCCGGAAATAAGTTCCTACTTGTTTGTGTGGATGCCTTCTCCAAGTTTGTTTGGTTGTTCCCATTGCGGAGTGCTTACCGCGCGCAGCTCACGGTGCAAGCACTTCGTAACCATTTTTTTTTCAACACTTTGGAATCCCAGCCACCTTAGTTTCCGATAATGGTTTCACAGTTTGTCTCCAATATCTTTAAAAGAATGTGCTTTGGGCACGGAATCCGCCATGTGACTACTTCCCCTTTCTATCCTCAGCCTTCTCACGCCGAACGGTTTAATCGCAATCTTCGATCTGCTCTCATTGCCTTTCATGCGGAAAATCAGACCACCTGGGATCAAACAACTACCTTGGATACCCAATTTGCCTTTAATACGGCCCAGCATGACAGTCACAAGGCGGTACCTTTCGAGTTATTATTTGGCTTTCCGCCCAAACAACCCTTTGGCGAACCTTTGGAAAATTAGCGATCTTCTGCCACCTCCTGGTACTCCCAATGTGAAAGCCCACTTGGGAGGCAGCCAGGCGGAATCTCATTCGGGCCTAGGGAGTTAGTAAGGAGGAAGTACAACCGAGGTCGTATTGCCAATCCCTTCCAGGTGGGGGATCTAGTTTACTGCAAGGCTCACCCAGTCAGTTTCGGCTGTGGATAAAAGAGCTGCTTAAACTTTGCTGCAGGTGGACTGGTCCCCACCGCATCTTGAAGTTTCTGACTCCGGTGACTGCCCGACTGGGAGAATCCTCAGTCCGGGAAAATTTTCAGGAAGGCGCACATATCCCATCTGAAGCCTTGCCGGAGTCATCCGTGATTTCTCTTTAGTCTGTGCGGGAGGGTTTTAGGTCCAGAGGCCTGATCACCTCTGCTCTTTCTTCCCTGATCAAGGTTCCTGTTTTCTTCTTTGTACCCACGCAACTCTTGGAGTGATTTCTTGCCTCCAACTGGATTTTCTTGGTTTTCCCTTCTGCAGACTTCAGGGTTTTCCGGTTTATAATTCTTCAACCATTGGGGGGGGAGAGGCATTTCGTTTGGTTCTTCATTTTGAAGAAATTAACAGAAAGGAGTTCCTCCTTTTGGGGGGGGAGTCTGAGCCGGTGCAATACCTATATCTCCCCGGCTTATGTGTGTTTTTATATAGTGTATGTGTGTGTGGTTTATTGGCTGCAGAGCCCACTGACCATTTGAAGGCGTTTGGCCTTTCCGGGAGAGTGGCGTCAAGACTCCGAGCCGTGGTGTACAAGTTAGGAGTAGCTCCAGTTTAATATTTTGTTTAATTAAGTGTTTGTTAGTTTTGCTGAGCTGTTTTCTTCTGACATGTGCGGCTAAGTTTTCGGCCCTCACTGATGAGGTCCAGGAGATGAGTTGATTTTCTGCTGTCATCTCTCCATCATGCGTGGTCGCAGAGAACCTTCGCTTTTTGCACTCTGCTGAAGGACGGCCACCATGATGGACATTTCTACTAGTCAACATCTGTGATACCCTGCTCATATTCTTTATTTATTTGTTATTGTTATTGTTTCCATTTATATAGTTTATATTTTTGTTATTTAATTTTAAGTTAGTTTTTAGATATTATTTAGTTATTTCTTGGATTTCATTAGGAGCCCGCCCTTAGCCGAAGGATTACCGGGTGGAATTGGCATTTCTTCTTTCAAATTATGGCGTTTCTTCTAATTTTTGTATGCAGGTGCACACTGACAAGGATTGTTTGAGGTATACTACTGCAGGCACTTTTTATTTTTTTTTTTATTTATAGTATATATATATATATATATATAATATATATATATATATATATATATATATATATTTATATTGACTGGATAGGCCTATGCTGTGTCTTAGTAAATGAACCTGAGTATACTGACCACGGTGTTCTTTTTTACCTAGTTTTTGTTTTGATCCGGCCATCCCGTTCGCCACCATGGGCGCGCGCTTCCCTGATGGTTTGCTGTGGGTGTGCGAGCGGCGTATGTACGGTTTCACATCAATCAGCCTGTTTAAAATATAAGCAGTTTATTAATTTAATAGCTGTTTATAATACAACAAAGAGGCCTAATTAGAGTACATTTAGCATTATTGATCATTAAAGAAATTAATAAAATAAATAAAAAATTATCAAATACTTTTATTTCAATAATGTTTAAACATTATTGTTATACAGTTTTTAAATCTCCACAACATGAAGATGTTTTTACACAAATATTTCAATTTAGTACCGAACTTTACCTTCAAGCACAAATCATTAAATCAGAAGCTTGAATATTTTAAGTACCTTAAATTCTAAATAACTTTTACTTTAACAATAAAAACAGTTATACAGGGTGTGCATAAAGTCCTGCACGGGTATAATATTTTCTGAACGATACCAGAAAAATAAATAAGATTTGGTTACATCAATACTACACCAAAAAATCTACTTTTTGAAGGAACTATCAGTTTTCTGTAATATCATGGGGACGTCCCGCAAGGAGTCAGAAGGAAATCTTAAATAGGAGCATAGGTCAATATGGACATCATTTTAAAGGGCTTGTCTAGCAGAGTTTAATGCCGCAAACCGCACTCAAAAAGATTGATCCAGTACAAAATGGCGGCTGTTCAAAGATTTTACTTGGTTACATTTTATTAGTAGTCATAACCCCAGTAAAGCAAAACTGCAACCAAACAAATACTGCAGCTAACTACTACATTATGCTGGTCAGTTGTACAGAAGTGAATTATGACATTAGTTATCCTCAAGGGTTACAAATTTGGTCCTAATATATTGATAACGGGGAAAACCTGATAACAGTAACAATTAGAAATCTCAGCGACCTATAACGATCGGAAACACTTCCTGTTTTCATAAAGTGTTGAACAGTTCTCCCTACAGTTGTTCTAGAAATTGGCTGCCTCTCGTGAAAGTAGTTATTAAATAAATGGCATGCTTCTTCGTGTGATCGTCTGTTATTTCCCCAACCAACCATCATAAGAAGTGTTATACGTTCACGTTCGTCAAGCGACATAGTGTAGTTGAAGAACTACAAGCAATACGACAAACTCTTTTGTACTAAAGCTGTACCAACGCCGAGCGTGGCTGCTGCTTGGACAGGTGACCGCCTGAGCGATCCTGTCCTTGCAAGCGTCCCGCCTGCCCGGCCATTGGTGGTGGTTCGGAAGTCACCTTTAAATGCCGTTGGTCCCCAGGTTAAGTGTTAGAGAGGGCTTCTTAGCCCTAACTTCGCCTGGTAAAATAAGACATTCTTTACCTTTACTGATAAAATGGATGGACAGCACTACTAAAACAAGAAAACTAGAATAGCCTACTATGAATAGACTGGCTAATAGGAAAGTCCTAACTGCGACCCAAAGATAAGAGATTTCTAATTGTTACTGTTATCAGGTTTTCCCCTTTATCAATATATTAGGACCAAATTTATAACCCTTGAGGATAACTAATGTCATAATTCACTTCTGTACAACTGACCAGCATAATGTAGTGGTTAGCTGCAGTATTTGTTTGGTTTGCAGTTTTGCTTTACTGGGGTTATGGCTACTAATAAAATGTAACCAAGTAAAATCTTTGAAAACAGCCACCATTTTGTACTGGATCAATCTTTTTGAGTGCGGTTTGCGGCATTAAACTCTGCTAGACAAGCCCTTTAAAATGATGTTCCCATATTGACCTATGCTCCTATTTAAGATTTCCTTCTGACTCCTTGCGGGACGTCCCCATGATATTACAGAAAAACTGATAGTTCCTTCAAAAAGTAGATTTTTAGGTTTAGTATTGATGTACCAAATCTTGGTTTATTTATCTGTTATCATTCAGAAAATATTATACCCGTGCAGGACTTTATGTACACCCTGTATAATTCACCAGTTTTTCATTCAAAACTAGATTTCCTAATATTTTTGGCTTTAATTTTGAAAGAAAACATAATAAGTCGTAATTTGTAGCAGTGGTGCATGAAATATATATCTAAAGTAACTATTTTTGTACTTTACAAAAAAATTGTCAATATCTCGAAAACTAAACTACTTTTACTTAGGTTATGTTTTGTAATATACACTAGTCATTAGCTGGCCTATCCCTTGTTTGACATTTATCGTTGACATGTGGGATACCCGATATATATGATATATTATCTTCATCAGGACAACAAGGCAAACACAAGAGATATTCTAGGCCAGAAGTAATTTACAAGGTTGAGAGGTAGACACTTTTTGATCGAAGTAGGTGTCAATGATTTTTAATATACTTTTTTCTTGATCAAGACATTAGGATTAGACAATATAATTGATATAAATACAGATTTATTTTCTTTTTCTTTTATCCATGCCCTGTGAAATAATAAGTACTGTGTAAACGCATTCTGGTTTAATATCGCAGTGCTTTTTAATATTACTTCATAGGTGTTTGCCTAAGAAGACTACGTCCTTTAAATTTCAAAATTGCTTACTAAACCGCGAGTAACAGCTAATATGTACTACAACTTTACAAAATAAAAAAAACTCATCAATATAATCTGAAATCTTAAACATTCTAACGTTAACTCTTAGCGATAAATGTTATAAATGGATAATGTGTTTATTACTACTGTTCATAGGCTACTGGTAGTCAATAATACAAATATGCAAGAATTGTAAATTGATAGGCTTCGAACGTATTATAATAAATAAATACGTTCATGCTAAGTATAGATGACGTACTGAACTGACAATTTTGGATGTATTAAGCTGACAAACATGATTTTCGCCACCGTCAACAGCTTCTCTTTTCTTCGCTAATCACTTATTACTGCAGTGGAAAGCCGATCTAAATTCTTAACCAGACCTAATATAATATTATTCAGCGGTCTCCTTCTTTGCATAAGAAATGACAATTCATTATGGATCCAGGACAGATCGATCCCGGTGGACTTTAAATTGTTTCTGCTGTTAAAGTTTGAAGACAAAATATCTTTGGGTATTTTCAGTTCTATTATAAAACCACGATAACAGCCCTATTTCTCCTCGTAGTAAATATGTTTTAAGCTATCTAGGAATTTAACCTGTATTTACTGTTATAAAGTGGTTGAGTCAAGCTCATTCCAAATGATTTGATTCCTTACATACTCAGAATTCTGAAGCTAAAAAACCAATTATGAATATAAAATATATTCTATTAATCTTATTATTAAACTTTTTCCTGTTAGTGTTTAAAAAACTCGTTGGTGGTTACAGTGACTCATCATTCACATGAAAGCCACAAATCTCTCTGTCTTTAAAACCTTAATATTTACAATCATTATGTCAATTTATTGGCTACTTTGAATGCAGTTTTTATATAGTACAATATATTTAGTCATAACATGAATATAATAACATATAATGGAATAAAGCATGAAAGCAAATCAATTCTCCCTACATTTCCTAAGCCATAGACAAAAAGTGTATAAAAAAGAAAGATATGCTGAGTGCATCCCCTTAAGCATTGAAAAACATTCGCGTTGTAAAAGAACGACCGTGTTTTAAAAGAGCGAGGGTGTTTTAAAAACCACCTTCATCATCCTGGTCGAGTTATGTTTGTGAGTGATCCCAGCTGAGACTTAGGCCATTGCGTTTATCGCTGTATTAATACGCTTAAACGAAATGAAATCAGATAGGAAGGTGCCTTTGAATAGGATGGCTTTAATACATTTCTAAACACTGTCTAAACCATTGAAGTGCCCGTAAACTGCCAAATATCTGATTCTAAGGCTTACCTTACCCACCTTATCATAACATATATTTTTGTTACGGTTCATACATTTAAAATCACAATTAAAATCTTGAAATATTTTTGCCTCACTATTGAGAACGACATTTGGTCAACAAATATTAAACCATAACTGCCAATAATCCCATTTGCTTACAAATGTAAGAAAAAGTTGACGAAATTAAACCTTGATTGGCTAAAACAATACGTTTAATCTTTTTTCATATCTGTCATATGTTATTTATTGGACCTAATTTATTTTCAATATTTATAGGATTTCTTTTACTAGCATTGGATAATAATATAGAATGTATGAATGTTTTCTTTTTATTACTACATTCTCCTAGTGTTAATATTTTTCCATAACGTAATGGTTGAGTTGGCTTGACTTTACTAATCCGTGTGTGGATATTAGATAAACATTATATTTTCCCAATCTAGACTGAGCCGCAATTACAAGACATTCCATAAACTCCAGACCTACACAGTGGAATCGTGTCATTTATCGATCTCAACCAGTTTAGCTGTCTTGAATACTGAATAGCGTGACTGCAGATAAGATTAGCGGACCTGTTTGCAAAAATAATTTGTGGCTCAGACCATCAACTAGCACTGGTCAATGAAAAATGTGTCCTTTCAACAGCTAAGTACAATTAATATTATACGTTTAACTCGCATTTCAATTACAGCTCCATGCACAACACATATAGTAAGGTTATATTAAGACAAATTTTATGAACCTCAAAACTATAAATGTGACATATACAAACAAACAGCTAGGATATTAAATTTGATAAAATTGTGCATACAATAAAATAGAAATGATAGACTACTCAAAAATCAAAAGTAGAAGACATGGGAAGGTAGAAGTTATCTTATTCCTTATTATTGTATTGTATTATTTTACATTTTCAGTCCAAGATAACATCTGCATAAATTAAGTTTGCAGTATAGTAATAAATCCAATTAAATATTTATGAAGCAAAATGACGATTATAAACGTGACAGATAAAACTCTAGGGATTTTACACTAGTGGAGCAATCTAATCGTTGGTGAAGTAGAAGATTATCTTTGTAGCTCATCTCTCATCATCAGTCTTTGTCTTAAGGGTTGTAGAAGTTTTGAAATATCTTTAATTAAAATACTTGTTCCCCTTCTTTATGAGAATGAACAAATTTCAGGTTTATTGCTAGTACAGTAATACATATAGCCGTGTTAACTAAAACACCATGACATCACTGTCAATCAAATCCTGAATTATTAAACGTCAATGAATTTATATTGCTTGGTTATTCTGTCTCACTTATAACATTTTACATTGAAATGAAATTAAATATTCTGTACTATTTCAAGAGTATTATTTTTATATTTTTTGTTTTGGTGTTTGATTTGCGTTAAATGGCTTTTACATTTACAACTATTCAAATATGTTTTCTTCTTTTATAAAAAGTTAACATTTAACATAATAATAAACTAATACCACATTTGGGTTATGGTTATGTTTCGTGGAGCCCAACTCATAATCTCTCCCATCTCTCACCCTCCTCTCACCTCTCCTCCCTCCTCTGCCTCTGTCATCCCTCCCCGCCAGTCCCCCTTCACAACCTCCATCACCCCTTCTCCCGCTCGCCCTATCCCCTTCCCGCCCCTCCATGACCTGCCAAAATGAAGATCGAACCATTTTAAAAGTTTTTAATTAGTTACAATATAAATAATGAAACTTCATTAAAAGTAGAAAATGATCTAGAATACATTAGGTTCAACCAGCCCGGTAGAAATATAAAAAGGAAACTGATTATTAGAATTATTAAGTCAGTACGTGCAGTAAAAAAACTAACCATTTCTTCATGAAGTGACTGTTCTAGTAAGTGGCAGGTTGGAAACATTTATTAACTCACAGGAAAACATTTTCACGTTTCTTTTATCAAGTTAATTATTAACTCTTGGTATGTTTTATAGTATTATTAAAGTAAATTATTCAGTTTTGTTCCTTGGATCTCTCCTATTATGGAAAGTTTAAAACCGCTTCATATTGAATTTTAGTTCAAACCTTTATCCAATATGTTTTTAATAATCCAAAAATATAAACACGTACGTTTTTTTTTATCTGTTTACTATTATATTTTTACTACACTATATGTAAAACTGACGTACAACCCGTTAATCATAGTTACATAAAACTACTTAATTCGGAAAACAGTAACATCCAGAAATCCAATAATTTATTGGATTAAAAAGAATATCTGACTATATTTTGGTATATACTCTGTACCATTTACCACCAATATACATGGTGATTCGGTTAGTGTTACCGGCACTTTCTGAGCTGATTGCCACTATAAAAAATAAAGAAAAAAGTTCATATAAACATGGGTCCGGAAATGCTTCCTTACTGGGTTATGGCCAATTGAAGATTTTCACCAAAAATTGTGGTGCAGGAGGTCCAAATGATTGATTTTGCCGCGTGTTTATGAAGAGATATTTATAGGCGAATGCAACTTTTTCTAACGGATTTTTAGATGAGAAAATTGAATAAAGTTCATGTCATAGCTGTATCTCATTTAGTTTTTTTTGTTTATACTACAAAAAACAGAAATACAATAATTTTGAAAACACTTTTTTAAGGTTTAACGGACAATTATTTTGTTAAATAGGCATTGAAGACCCACCGTTTTTACAAAGAAACTTGCAGAAAATTTAATTCTGAATAAAATTATGTGCCACACACACGGCTATTAACAGCGAAGTATTAGTTTCTGGAATTTAATTTTACAACGTACCACTTTCATAACAGGTGTTCAAAAATCAGTCCTTGTACTTCAATACACTTAGCAGCTCGCTTTCTGATTGATCGAGTTATCCTCCGCAACGCTGCACGATTGTTTTTGATTTGTGCGGCGGCATCTTCAATTCGATTTATTAACTCTTCACGTGTATTTACTTTTTCCTGGTACACCAGGTTCTTCATCCAACCCCATATACAGAAATCTAATGGAGTTAGATCTGGTGATCTTGGTGGCCAAGTGTGTGTGGTCCACCGCGAACCAATCCATCGCCCCGGGAAACTGCTCGTTTAAGTGCATTGTTACATTATGGGAAAGTGGGCAGGGGCAGGGGCACCATCATGTTGATAAATAATATTGCACCTTGCTGCTAATGGAACATCTTCTAATAATAGTGGTAGTTGTTCTGTAGGAATTCTAGGTACCTGCGGGAATTTAGATGTCCTCGGAGAATGAATGGTCCTATTAATCGATCATGAATGAGTCCACACCATACATTTACACTAAATCTGTGTTGAAAGTTGCGCACGATTGTACTATGTGGATTTCCCTCTGCCCAAGTGTGTTTCATTGTGAAGGTTGTTGACGCCATCTCGGGTAAATTGAGCTTCATCAGTGAATAAAATGGTTCTATGATGTTGACGGTTTCTAATTAACCAGTTGCAAAATTCCAATCGAAGAGGAGGATCTGTTGGTTGAATACTTTGAACTTGTTGTTTATGGTAAGGGAACATGCTATTTTTGCGCAAAGTTCTCCATACTTCAGACTGAGACACTGCGAATCGCCTAGAAAGACGCAGTGTACTGACACCAGGACTGCGTTCAGTAGCCATGATTATAGCCTCTTCCATATCTACATTATTCTGGGCAGGGCGATCCCGATAATTATTAATACTAGGAAGTTTACCTGTTACTCTTAGGGTACGAAATGATCCACTGATCGTTTTTGGGTTTGGAACTCTGCGATTAGGAAATCGTCTTCGGTATTCTGCAGTAGCAGCGGTTGCATTTCCGTCACAAAAACGCCCTAAGACAAATACCATGTCGGCATATTCTTCCCGTTGTAAATAACAAAGGCATTTCAATTGTGATTTTTTTTTGCTTTGGGGTATTGGGGTGGATTCACAGATCCTCACACGTAAACCTGAGCTTATTGTGTGCCCCTTTGATGTTAGAGGGGTAAGCCTATCTTTGTGCCCTTAATTAGGCTAAGAAGCTTTTCCCCGATACTAGCATCTGGTTCGTCGCCTTGGTTGTTTATCACCGAAAAGAGCCCTTCTCCTTGCTCCCAGTCTCTCACAGTCCAGTATTATGTGTTTTGCAGTCTCTTCAGACTTATTGCAGAGTCCTACACTCCGAGTCCTCATGTCGTAAACCGAGAGTGTTTAGGTGTTTCCTGAAGTGGCCGTGTCCAGTGATCAAGGCAAATCACTTGCTTTACACACCCGATCCCTCGCCCAGCCCCCATCAGCCATCTGGTGAAGCCGTAGCTAGAATCAGCAAGCAGTCTTTTGCCGAGTGCTTGTCCTTGGTGACTCTGCCACCGCAAGCGGTGTGTGTCTTCCTGGACCATTTGTTTATACTTTGGTAAGCGGCTGACTTGCTTATACCACAACTCGGTTCTGGACCGGTGTATGGCATGCTTGCTCGCTTTTGGCAAGCCTGTCGGCGCATTCGTTACCACCTATGCCTGTGTGGCCCGGTACCCAACCAAGACGCACATAGTTGCGTGATCCAAGCTTGCAGAGAGTGTTAAAGCACTCCCACACAAGCCTGGATGAGATGCTGTTGGAGTCAAGAGCTTTAAGAGCTGCCTGACTGTCCTGACATTATACAGATGTTCATTCCCCTGGTACCCTCTAGTGAGGCCTAGATTGGCACAGGCTAGGATACCATAGATTTCGGCTTGAAAATATGGAGCAGTTCCGACCCCAAACTGCCGCCAAAAGGGCAGTTCTAGGGGATTGACTAAACACTCCATATCCAGTTCTACCCTTAATAAGCGAGCCATCCGTGTACCAGACAAAGCTCTTTCTTATAGTTGGGATGTTATCTTGCGATTTCCACTCATCTCCGGAGTAGAAGTCAACAGAGAATGGCTTATTAAATACGAACTCCGTTCTCATTATGTCGGAGACCATTTCGAGAATAGCGCTTGGGTTTACAGCTTCAGTGATGGCGCCATGGCTCGCGTTAGACGCGCCATTCCTCCACAAGCCAGCAACCATCAGCCGATAAGCTGACTTACGCGCTTCAGCTTTTATATGGACATCAAGAGGTTGAAGTCCTAAAGCCACCTCGAGGGTTGCTGAGGGACTGCTCCTGAATGCTCCGGTTGCAAAGATTGTGCCAAGCCTTTGTAAGCTTTCAAGCTTGGCTTTGGCAGTTACCTGATTCACCTTTGTCCACTGGACTAATTGAACCATAAGTGATTTGAGGCCTTACAACTGCTTTGTAAAGCCATAGTGCTATATGGGGTTTTACGCCCCATGAGATTCCTGCAAGTCTCCTGGACGTCATGAGCGCCCACTTTGCTTTGTGCAGGATATTGTTAAGTGATGATCATTCCACGTAAGCTTATGGTCTAGAGTCAGTCCTAAATATTTGACTGTCTTTGACCACTCAAGCTGTGTGGATGCGAGTTTCAGCCTAGAAAGAGACTCTAGTTTCTTTTTCCTAGTGAATGGTACAACTACTGTCTTAGAGGGATTTACTTTCAGTCCCTCTCCCTGACACCCAGTTGTATACATGTTGAAGTTTGGTATTCATGATATCAACAACAACATTTGTATATTTTCCCTGTACCATAAGGACTATGTCGTCTGCATATCCTTGGACATAGATTCCATTGTTAGTAAGGTCCTCAAGTAGACCATCTACTACTAGATTCCACAGTAGAGGTGACAGGATGCCTCCTTGAGGACATCCCCTTGTGGGTGCGATCACGAGCGATTCTTCATTGAGATCGGCCCTGATCCGTCTGGAGCACAGCATGGCCCTAAGCCACCGGCACAGAGCCGGCTCGAGGCCACGTCGCTGTGCTCCACTTACCATCGCAGTGAATTTAGCATTGTCAAAAGCTCCTTCAATGTCTATGAAGGTGCACAATGCCAATTCCTTGGCGGACAGGCTATCCTCAATCCTACTGACTAGTTGGTGCAGTGCTGATTCACAGGATTTGCCTGGCTGGTATGCATGTTGGTTGCGATGAAGAGGAGTGTCTGAGAGAACTCCCTTTCTCAGGTGCCTCTCCACCAGTCTTTCTAATGTTTTCAGTAGAAACGAAGATAAACTGATGGGACGAAAAGATTTAGGGACAGAATAGTCCGCTCTCCCTTTTTTAGGGATGAAGACCACCCTGTTGAGACGCCAGACTTGTGGTATGTACCCATAAGCTAGGCTCGCCCTGAATACTTCACGTAGAAGGGTAAGGAGATTCTCCGGCCCTTGTTGAAGCAAGGCCGGAAAGATTCCATCCCCTCCTGCAGATTTGAAAGGGGCAAATTTAGAAATTGCCCATTTGGCTTTAGAGAGAGTGACAATCCTTCTGGCAATGGCCCAGCTACCACGATAAGCTCTTGGCCGTGAGCCTGCCTCATGGTTACCAGACGTTCCAGTGTCGTCATTCTCAAAGATACAGTCAGGGAAGTGAGTCTCAAGGAGAAGTTTGAGGCTATCACTAGACCCGGAAGTGTGTTGACCTCCCTGGGACCTTAAAGATCCCAAGTGACCGGTTGGACCTGAGGCTAGTAAACGTTGCAGTCTAGCTGCCGCGCTTAACTCATTTACCTTCTGTGTAAACTGCCTCCAGGAACTTTGTTTTGCCTTTTTAATTGCTAGGCTGTATTCTGTTAGAGCTCTATGATAGGACTCCCAGATACGGCTCCTGTTGCATTGATTGTACAGCTTCCTAACATTAGCCCTTTTGCGAGCGAGGTCCGCAGTCCACCACTTAGTATTGGTTCGACTCTTCCCCGTCGCAATGGACAATTGTCGTGGAAGCTATTGATTATAGCATTCTGCAGGTCAGAAGCTATCTGCAATTGTGATAGTAAGTTACTTTAAAATACACTTCACTAACAAACGAGTAGTAAATTAATTGTATTAAATTGCACTCATTAAACTAGTACAGAATTGGTAACAAATAATTTGGATTCCTCAATAAATTGCAGTGTATTGTTGAACAGCTGATTTGTGATACCAACTTATAAAAACATAATTTACCTTCTGTAAAGCTAACGTGACAAAGATATGTAGGTACATGATGAAAACCATTTGGATAGTCCTAAAAAGTAATAGTATTATTGTTTTTTAGTTGAGCATTAATCTATTAAAATCGTATTTACAATTTGTATGCTAATCAATTATTTGTGTACCTTATATCATTACATTACGGTGTTTATTTACTAAATACGTATTTCTTGCTTGGTAGAATGTTTGTTGTAAAATTAAATTCCAGAAACTAATACTTCGCTGTTAATAGCCGTGTGGCACATAATTTTATTCAGAATTAAGTTTTCTGCAAGTTTCTTTGTAAAAATGTGGGTCTTCAATGCCTATTTAACAAAAATAATTGTCCGTTAAACCTTAAAAAAGTGTTTTTCAAAATTATTGTATTTCTGTTTTTTGTAGTATAACAAAAAAACTAAATGAGATACAGCTATGAGATGAACTTTATTCAATTTCTCATCTAAAAATCCGTTAGAAAAAGTTGCATTCGCCTATAAATATCTCTTCATAAACACAAAACGCGGCAAATCATCATTTGGCCTCCTGCACACAATTTTTGGTGAAATCTTCAATTGGCCATAACCCAGTAAGGAAGCATTTCCGGACCCATGTTTATATGAACTTTTTTCTTTATTTTTTATAGTACAATCAGCTCAGAAAGTGCCGGTAACACTAACCGAATCACCCTGTATAAATCCTTTATTGCACCATCTTATATTAAACTTTTATAGTACTTTTCAAATCAAGTGTTGATGAGTAAGTTTTTATTTACTATTTATTTTTAATAAATATGGAGAGAATAAAGCAAACAAAAAAAGGGAAAAAATATTCTTCTGGTATTATAATAAGAAAAGTAAATGAAAATAAATAAATTACATCATCTTTTCTTAATACGCGTAATTTCTTGTGAGTATATCTATCAATTTAAGTTTAATATTTCACACGAAAACCGCACTTGCAAGGGATGGTTTAGAGACCTCCTCGTGGTATAAGATCGTTTCACTTAAGTACTGTGGCTCTTAAAAATAACAGATTTTTTAAATATGCGACATGTTAGCATTCTGCATAACATTTCAATGGATAGCATTTTGGCAAAAGAAGGAAATATAGTTAAAGTGTTTCAAATTAAAAAATAAATAATAAATTAAAAAATAATTATTGATGGCTTTTGGTGTCTATGAAATCTATGTATATTCTCCCTTGAGACGCTGTCTCCTTATGCGGGATATCAGTATTCTTAGCGGTAGCAAAGAACTGACAACAATAATGAGTGCATAAGTTTAGGCTTTGCAGTCTAAGACATCAAAGTTTTAAATCCATACAGACCCTGCAAGCTCACGTCGGAAAATGTGGATGGACATGGTCAGAAAACGTAAAATCACGTTCAAGCACGACAGCGAGGATCTTCACTTTGTTACAAATAGTCAAGCCTTCGCCATCAAGCAATACCGTGTCAGATCGTGTGGCGTAATATAAAGTACTGTGCATTTCCTGGCGTTTGACTTTAAGATAATTTTTGACTGGCCAAGTGGAAATACGTTTTAATCAAAACTTACTTGACTAATGTTTAACTAAATTGTTGTATACCCAAATGACAAATGTAGCTGACACACATCTGCCTACACAGAGGAATCAAGTAAAGAGAATCAAGTTTAAAGCAACAAAAGTAATAAATCTACGCTAAAACTACTTCTACTAAGTACAAGCGCCCCGCCATGAAGTGCTCCCTTAATTTTAGCTTGAAGTACAATTTTTTATGCACTTAATCAGGAAGTTTCCAAAATAACCTGACACCGACATTAAGTGGCAGACCTGCAGCCAAAGCTGTTTGGGGCGGTGTCTGTCGGACACGAAAGAACACGAATGGCTCGTTTTTGTGATACAATTAAAACTATATTTTGAAGTCAACATCTATTTTTTTTAAGTCTTACTTGAAATTATTATAACAATATTGAGCCAATTTTTGTTTATACAAATACAATACCCGGCTGTGAGCCAATAATAAAAATATAATTTTAATACAAACACAATAGTTCTGTCGTAATGGAAATACAAAGGGGATGTACATTATTACTACCTAATTCCTGCGGCTTCGCAAGCCTTTTGTAAACTTTGCCCGTGTATGAGCACTTCTGGTTGAAGTGAATTATATATCCTACGCCGATGTAGAGTTTGCCTTGTTGCCACGATCAAACAAAATATGTCAATGTGTATTGTTATAGCCATTGTGGAAATACATGTACTTTACTACAAAGTTGTCTAACGCTCAACCTCTAAGTTCAACCAGAAATTTATTTTAAAGGCAAATACACATCATAAACTTAGCTCCTTCAGATAATGTTTGAATATACGTAACTGTCTTATAATTGCAGTTTATAATGTACAGGCGCTTTGATAACTTTTATATTTTGTACCGCCGCATGTTGGCGAGTTACATCTATCGACATAGCATATACGTAGAAATATAAATATATCTATGTAGAAATATTTTATATCTAATATAAAATATACAAATTTTTATAATGATCGATCAAATAGTTTAAGAGTCTAGTTGTCTCCAATATTCGCAGAAAATATGGTTCTGTATTGAGTTTAAGCTTCATCATAAATACATAAAGTATAATACAAGTATATCGTTATTAAAGAAACTTCACTTAGATTGAATGATTTGCTCCATTAGTTTTAAATAAATATACTGCCTTTAACAATAATTTTTAAATTCGAATAAATATCTTTTATGGAGAATTTCTGATTGAATATTATTTCTCCAAGAGATTTAATGTTTCCTAGATAAGATAATAAGCGTTACTAATTCCCTTTGTACTTATTATTTCGTTAAGGCATTTCTCATTTGCAATTGGTTTTTTGACATTTAACTGAGTTACTTGAAAGAAACTTTTCTTTGACGCGTTTAATTGTAGAAATTAATATAGTTTACAGATTTTCTCAATTTGTGTTACTAACTTTGTTTCAAACCTTTGAAGACATTCCGATTGATACCAACATATATATATATATATATATATATATATGTATATATCTTTATATATATATATTTCTTGTGTGCGTGTGTATGGTACTGAACTCCTCCTAAACGGGTGGACCGATTTTAAATGAAACTTTTTGTGTGTCTTCAGTTGGATCCGAGAATGGTTTAGATTCATAATTCGGTCCAATTTTAATAGTTTATTTAATTAATTTTTTAATAATAAATTGTTGTTGATGGTGGAGTGTTTGACATTGGATCCGCCAGACTGCGCCACGAACGACACGTAATACAAAGTGAACTGATACTTAACAGCTGTGAATATTTTCAGCTGAAGTTCGTCAAAGAGGCAGAAACATTTGTTCACATTTAAAATTTAGAAAGTTTAATATTTTAAATTTGTAAAGTGCTTGATCAGTAGTGTAATGCAGATTGCAAAGACGAAGTTTCACCAATTGTTCTACGTAAACATTATAGGCCTAATATTACAACACAGCCATAAATGTTTTTCTATTTTAATTCCAGGTTTTCCCGACATTTTGTGCTGCTATCAAATTTGTGTGTTGTTTTGTACCATCGTGCCATATTAGATTAGGCTAATCAGGAATATCAATAGAGGTTATCCAGATATAAAATTGGAAGTTTTAGTAAAATACACTTTTAACTGAAATTGGTAAATATTAAGTGTGTGCAGTGATTGATCAGTTTAATTTTTGGTTTATAAATAAATTGTTTTTTTATCTTGGTATGTTTTAAATTGGATCCAGCAGAATGCGCTACGATCGCAGTTTTCAAATGTTTTTCTATTTTAATTCCAGGTTTTCCCGACAGTTTGTGCTGCTATCAAATTTGTGTGTTGTTTTGTACCATCGTGTAATTATTGTGTGAGTGCTAATTGTAATATTAAATTAATAGAGAATCACATGTGTCAATAACTATTGTTAATAATGTAGGAATTGGTTTTAAATTAAATTCTGTTGGCCAGTTCTGATTACTATACTGTAATTTTAAATATCTATAATGAAATTCAGAAGTTTAGATAGGCTAATCAGAAATATCAATAATTCGATTGAGATGGTGGCTGCTTATTATACTTCAGCCTTTAAATAACTATAATTTGGATCGTCATTTTAGTAGTTTAGATAGGCTATTCAGATACATCAATAATTTAAATGTGATGGTGGCCACTTATTGTACTTCAGACCTATAGTGAATACTTATTTAGTATATTAGATATATATATATACTTCAGCCTTTTAAAATAACTATAATCTAATTCGGATCATCATTTTAGTAGTTTAGATGGCTATTCAGAAAATATCAATTCGATTGAGATGGTGGCCACTTATTATACTTCTCCCTTTAAATAACTATAATCTAATTTGGATCGTCATTTTAGTACTTTAGATAGGCTATTCAGATATATCAATAATTCGATTGTGATGGTGGCCACTTATTGTACTTCAGACCTATAGGGAATACTTCTTTAGTATTTTAGATACTGTAGTCTATGTTGTTATACATTTTTATCTAGAAGTTACTTAATTAAAATTACATATTGAATAAGTTACTCATATTCATTGTGTACTATTATACAGAATTTTATTTTTACAGAAAAATGCCACGTCTTCGTGGAAGAGGACGAATATTTATTCAATCATGTGATTTATATGCTACTTAATTTGAACTTATGTGACCAAACTGTTAACAATAGTTATTCACACATAGAAAAACAACCTTTTGATTTGTATGCTACTTAGGTTATGCGACCAATATACTCACTTCGTTCAATAAATTTTCAAAATTAGTTCAATAACTTCAATGAATGACTATAGTTTTTTATGTACTTCAAACATCTTCAATCTCTATTAATGCATTATTACAATTAGCACTCACACAATGTTACAAAGCAACACACATATTTGATAGCAGCACAAACTGTCAGGAAAACCTGGAATTAAAATAGAAAACATTTGAAACTGTGATCGTAGCGCATTCTGCTGGATACAATGTAAAACATTCCAAGATGGTCCACCCAATTAGGAGGAGTTCAGCTCCATACACACGCACACAAGAAATATAAAGATAATAAAATTCGGTAGTTTAGATAGGCTAATTAGAAATATCAATAATTTGATTGCGATGTTGGCCGCTTATTATAATTCAGCCTTTAAATAACTATAATCTAATTCAGTTTGTCATTTTAGTAGTTTAGATAGGCTATTCAGAAATATCTATAATTTGATTGTGATGGTGGCCACTTATTATAATTCAGCCCTATACGGAATACTTATTTAGTATTTTAGATAAATTAAATTCTGTTGGCCTGTTCCGATACTATACTGTAATTTTTAATTAACTATAATTAAATTCTTATAACGTGTACAGGACAACGTCTGTCGGGTCTGCTAGTATATACATATATATATATATATATATATATATATATATATATATATATATATTAGCTAAGGATATATCTTACTTCCTACCATTATATGATGCATGAAGTGTAATATTGCAGAAGTAATAAAGATATTTTCATTTCATTTTTCTTCAAAACAATATTGCGTGATTGTACCACCAAGGGTACAAGGGTGAGAGCGTAAGAAAGATCTCACCCAGAAAGCGAAGAGTTAATTTAATATTTCCTCACTGATTGCCTCAACCACGTAATTCTACCACGTTTCTTTTTTCAGTCACAGTTAGATAGCTATGTTGAAAATATTTGCTAGATAAATTGCAGATTTATAAATCCGATATCTTCGTAACTAGATCTCTAACTACGTGATCTTTGTAAACCTTGTTTTATATTTTTATCTCTTGAAATTAGATTCCCAAACGATTATTTTTATCCTCTAAGAAAACTATGACAAAACTATTTTTTTATCAAGAACCCATTTAAATAACTTCAAACGAATAACTTTTAAGCTTAGAATACACATTAAATAAATGAAATCTAAAAGGAAGATTTAACCACGTGCATGTTCATTTTCTGAAATTGTATAGCACTTTAAAGTTAAGTTTTTACAAAGAGTTCTTCTCGTCTTAATAAAAGATTCCATTTGCCTATTTTTAAGGTAATGGTTACATACATTTACCACACTTACTCCACAAGTGGGAGTGTAATTCAGCTATAGATTGCGTTTATGATTATAAATTTTTTATAGCACTATTACACATTGCAGAGGAATACATTATATTAAAACCGGTGCACAATAAACTTTACATATTTATTGTCCAAGTCATAGAACACTGAATTATACATTTCTGAACCAACAAATTCGTTAAAGGTTAATCATTACATCTATAACACTTGCTTAGTTAGGAACAAGTGGAAACATACATAAAGAGTAATTGTAATGTTTGTCTTGTATAACAGAATAATTGTTAATAACTATATTAGAAACTATTAGGTTTTATGTTCTTTTTCCTAGAAAAAAATAAGGAAAATGGAAAAAAATATCGTATAGGAGAATTTTATTAAGATGTTATGGAATATATGACAGAATCATACTCGGTGACGGTTCTCTCAACAGAACACAGCGCTGTTGTGTCAATTACAACTCGCCTCAACTGTAGCCACAAAACACGGACCGCTGTCACCATCGCGCGGGTAAACACAGCTTATATCCTACCATCACACTTATACCATCTGTCGTAAATATGACAGAATCATACACGGTGACGGTTCTGTCAGCAGAACACAGCGCTGTTATGTCAATTACAACTCGCCTTAACTGCAGCCACAAAACACGGACCGCTGTTACCATCGCGCAGGTAAACACAGTTTATGTGCTGCCATCATACATCTACCATCTGTCGTATATATGACAGACTCATACTCGGTGACGGTTCTGTCAACAGGACACAGCGCTGTTATGTCAATTACAATTCGCCTTAACTGCAGCCACAAAAACACGGACCGCTGTCACCATCGCGCAGGTAAACACAGTTTATGTGCTGCCATCATACATCTACCATCTGTCGTATATATGACAGACTCATACTCGGTGACGATTCTGTCAACAGAACACAGCGCTGTTATGTCAATTACAATTCGCCTTAACTGCAGCCACAAAACACGGACCGCTGAGACCATCGCGCAGGTAAACACAGTTTATGTGCTGCTATCATACATCTACCATCTGTCGTATATATGACAGACTCATACTCGGTGACGATTCTGTCAACAGAACACAGCGCTGTTATGTCAATTACAACTCGCCTTAACTGCAGCTACAAAACACGGACCGCTGTCACCATCGCGCAGGTAAACACAGTTTATGTGCTGCCATCATACATCTACCATCTGTCGTATATATGACAGACTCATACTCGGTGACGATTCTGTCAACAGAAAACAGCGCTGTTATGTCAATTACAACTCGCGTTAACTGCAGCTACAAAACACGGACCGCTGTCACCATCGCGCAGGTAAACACAGTTTATGTGCTGCCATCATACATCTACCATCTGTCGTATATATGACAGACTCATACTCGGTGACGATTCTGTCAACAGAACACAGCGCTGTTATGTCAATTACAACTCGCCTTAACTGCAGCCACAAAACACGGACCGCTGTCACCATCGCGCAGGTAAACACAGTTTATGTGCTGCCATCATACATCTACCATCTGTCGTATATATGACAGACTCATACTCGGTGACGGTTCTGTCAACAGAACACAGCGCTGTTATGTCAATTACAACTCGCCTTAACTGCAGCCACAAAACACGGACCGCTGTCACCATCGCGCAGGTAAACACAGTTTATGTGCTGCCATCATACATCTACCATCTGTCGTATATATGACAGACTCATACTCGGTGACGATTCTGTCAACAGAACACAGCGCTGTTATGTCAATTACAACTCGCCTTAACTGCAGCCACAAAACACGGACCGCTGTCATCATCGCGCAGGTAAACACAGTTTATGTGCTGCCATCATACATCTACCATCTGTCGTATATATGACAGACTCATACTCGGTGACGGTTCTGTCAACAGAACACAGTGCTGTTATGTCAATTACAACTCGCCTTAACTGCAGCCACAAAACACGGACCGCTGTGACCATCGCGCAGGTAAACACAGTTTATGTGCTGCCAACTTACATCTACCATCTGTCGTATATATGACAGACTTATACTCGGTGACGTTTCTGTCAACAGAACACAGCGCTGTTATGTCAAATACAACTCGCCTTAACTGCAGCCACATAACACGGACCGCTGTCACCATCGCGCAGGTAAACACAGTTTATGTGCTGTCATCATACATCTACCATCTGTCGTATATATGACAGACTCATACTCGGTGACGATTCTGTCAACAGAACACAGCGCTGTTATGTCAATTACAACTCGCCTTAACTGCAGCCACAACAAAACACGGACCGCTGTCACCATCGCGCAGATAAACACAGTTTATGTGCTGCCATCATACATCTACCATCTGTCGTATATATGACAGGCTCATACTCGGTGACGGTTCTGTCAACAGAACACAGCGCTGTTGTGTCAATTACAACTCGCCTTACCTGCAGCCACAAAACACGGACCACTGTGACCATCGCGCAGGTAAACACAGTTTATGTGCTGCCATCATACATCTACCATCTGTCGTATGTACGACAGACTCATACTCGGTGACGATTCTGTCAACAGAACACAGCACTGTTATGTCAATTACAACTCGCCTTAACCTCAGCCACAAAACACGGACCGCTGTCACCATCGCGCAGGTAAACACAGTTTATGTGCTGCCATCATACATCTACCATCTGTCGTATATATGACAGAACTCATACTCGGTGACGGTTCTGTCAACAGAACACAGCGCTGTTATGTCAATTACAACTCGCCTTAACTGCAGCCACAAAACACGGACCGCTGTCACCATCGCGCAGGTAAACACAGTTTATGTGCTGCCATCATACATCTACCACCAGTCGTATATATGACAGACTCATACTCGGTGACGATTCTGTAAACAGAACACAGCGCTGTTATGTCAATTACAACTCGCCTTAACTGCAGCCACAAAACACGGACCGCTGTCACCATCGCGCAGATAAACACAGTTTATGTTCTGCCATCATACATCTACCATCTGTCGTATATATGACAGACTCATACTCGGTGACGATTCTGTCAAACAGAACACAGCGCTGTTATGTCAATTACAACTCGCCTTAACTGCAGCCACAAATCACGGACCGCTGTCACCATCGCGCAGGTAAACACAGTTTATGTGCTGCCATCATACATCTACCATCTGTCATATATATGACAGACTCATACTCGGTGACGATTCTGTCAACAGAACACAGCGCTGTTATGTCAATTTCAACTCGCCTTAACTGCAGCCACAAAACACGGACCGCTGTCACCATCGCGCAGGTAAACACAGTTTATGTGCTGCCATCATACATCTACCATCTGTCGTATATATGACAGACTCATACTCGGTGACGGTTCTGTCAACAGAACACAGTGCTGTTATGTCAATTACAACTCGCCTTAACTACAGCCACAAAACACGGACCGCTGTGACCATCGCGCAGGTAAACACAGTTTATGTGCTGCCAACATACATCTACCATCTGTCGTATATATGACAGACTTATACTCGGTGACGTTTCTGTCAACAGAACACAGCGCTGTTATGTCAAATACAACTCGCCTTAACTGCAGCCACATAACACGGACCGCTGTCACCATCGCGCAGGTAAACACAGTTTATGTGCTGCCATCATACATCTACCATCTGTCGTATATATGACAGACTCATACTCGGTGACGGTTCTGTCAACAGAACACAGTGCTGTTATGTCAATTACAACTCGCCTTAACTGTAGCCACAAAAACACGGACCGCTGTGACCATCGCGCAGGTAAACACAGTTTATGTGCTGCCAACTTACATCTACCATCTGTCGTATATATGACAGACTTATACTCGGTGACGTTTCTGTCAACAGAACACAGCGCTGTTATGTCAAATACAACTCGCCTTAACTGCAGCCACCATAACACGGACCGCTGTCACCATCGCGCAGGTAAACACAGTTTATGTGCTGCCCATCATACATCTACCATCTGTCGTATATATGACAGACTCATACTCGGTGACGGTTCTGTCAACAGAACACAGCGCTGTTGTGTCAATTACAAACTCGCCTTACCTGCAGCCACAAAACACGGACCACTGTGACCATCGCGCAGGTAAACACAGTTTATGTGCTGCCATCATACATCTACCATCTGTCGTATGTACGACAGACTCATACTCGGTGACGATTCTGTCAACAGAACACAGCGCTGTTATGTCAATTACAACTCGCCTTAACTGCAGCCACAAAACACGGACCGCTGTCACCATCGCGCAGGTAAACACAGTTTATGTGCTGCCATCATACATCTACCATCTGTCGTATATATGACAGACTCATACTCGGTGACGGTTCTGTCAACAGAACACAGCGCTGTTATGTCAATTACAACTCGCCTTAACTGCAGCCACAAAACACGGACCGCTGTCACCATCGCGCAGGTAAACACAGTTTATGTGCTGCCATCATACATCTACCATCTGTCGTATATATGACAGACTCATACTCGGTGACGGTTCTGTCAACAGAACACAGCGCTGTTATGTCAATTACAACTCGCCTTAACTGCAGCCACAAAACACGGACCGCTGTCACCATCGCGCAGATAAACACTGTTTATGTGCTGCCATCATACATCTACCATCTGTCGTATATATGACAGACTCATACTCGGTGACTGTTCTGTCAACATAACACAGCGCTGTTATGTCAATTACAACTCGCCTTAACTGCAGCCACAAAACACGGACCGCTGTCACCATCGCGCAGGTAAACACAGTTTATGTGCTGCCATCATACATCTACCATCTGTCGTATATATGACAGACTCATACTCGGTGACGGTTCTGTCAACAGAACACAGCGCTGTTATGTCAATTACAACTCGCCTTAACTGCAGCCACAAAACACGGACCGCTGTCACCATCGCGCAGGTAAACACAGTTTATGTGCTGCCATCATACATCTACCATCTGTCGTATATATGACAGACTCATACTCGGTGACGATTCTGTCAACAGAACACAGCGCTGTTATGTCAATTACAACTCGCCTTAACTGCAGCCACAAAACACGGACCGCTGTCACCATCGCGCAGATAAACACAGTTTATGTGCTGCCATCATACATCTACCATCTGTCGTATATATGACAGACTCATACTCGGTGACGGTTCTGTCAACAGAACACAGCGCTGTTGTGTCAATTACAACTCGCCTTACCTGCAGCCACAAAACACGGACCACTGTGACCATCGCGCAGGTAAACACAGTTTATGTGCTGCCATCATACATCTACCATCTGTCGTATGTACGACAGACTCATACTCGGTGACGATTCTGTCAACAGAACACAGCACTGTTATGTCAATTACAACTCGCCTTAACCTCAGCCACAAAACACGGACCGCTGTCACCATCGCGCAGGTAAACACAGTTTATGTGCTGCCATCATACATCTACCATCTGTCGTATATATGACAGACTCATACTCGGTGACGGTTCTGTCAACAGAACACAGCGCTGTTATGTCAATTACAACTCGCCTTAACTGCAGCCACAAAACACGGACCGCTGTCACCATCGCGCAGGTAAACACAGTTTATGTGCTGCCATCATACATCTACCACCAGTCGTATATATGACAGACTCATACTCGGTGACGATTCTGTCAACAGAACACAGCGCTGTTATGTCAATTACAACTCACCTTAACTGCAGCCACAAAACACGGACCGCTGTTCACCATCGCGCAGATAAACACAGTTTATGTGCTGCCATCATACATCTACCATCTGTCGTATGTACGACAGACTCATACTCGGTGACGATTCTGTCGACAGAACACAGCACTGTTATGTCAATTTACAACTCGCCTTAACTGCAGGCACAAAACACGGACCGCTGTCACCATCGCGCAGGTAAACACAGTTTATGTGCTGCCATCATACATCTACCATCTGTCGTATATATTACAGACTCATACTCGGTGGACGGTTCTGTCAACAGAACACAGCGCTGTTATGTCAATTACAACTCGCCTTAACTGCAGCCACAAAACACGGACCGCTGTCACCATCGCGCAGATAAACACAGTTTATGTGCTGCCAACATACATCTACCATCTGTCGTATATATGACAGACTTATACTCGGTGACGTTTCTGTCAACAGAACACAGCGCTGTTATGTCAAATACAACTCGCCTTAACTGCAGCCACAAAACACGGACCGCTGTCACCATCGCGCAGGTAAACACAGTTTATGTGCTGCCATCATACATCTACCATCTGTCGTATATATGACAGACTCATACTCGGTGACGGTTCTGTCAACAGAACACAGCGCTGTTATGTCAATTACAACTCGCCTTAACTGCAGCCACAAAACACGGACCGCTGTCACCATCGCGCAGGTAAACACAGTTTATGTGCTGCCATCATACATCTACCATCTGTCGTACATATGACAGACTCATACTCTGTGACGGTTCTGTCAACAGAACACAGCGCTGTTATGTCAATTACAACTCGCCTCAACTGCAGCCACAAAAACACGTGCCGCTGTCACCATCGCGAGGGTAAACATACGATTTTGCTCTGCCATCACATATGTACCATCTGACATATATCATATATTCAGAAACTTATTTATATTTATATGGATAAATTATAGCACTAATGTATCTTTCCAGTTAAATTATTAATAAATATTAGTACTATATGTCTTGATCTACCAGACAGTCCAAAAACATATCTCACGCTGAACGAAAAAGAGTCACTTCAAAATAATGATCAAACTATGATTTTGCCTTCGGACAAGGGCAATTCTGTTTTAATTTTAAACAAGGTTGATTACATAAAAGAAGCAGACAGACAGCTAAGTGATAGTTCTACGTACAAACAAATTGATGAAGAACTAACATCTACATTGAACCAAGAAATCCTTGATTACCTTACTCAAGGGGCTGCTAATGAGAACTTTTCAGATGATATGCTAAATCTTCTTGTGCTAAAAGCGCCGAAAACACCAGTTTTCTATCATTTACCAAAAACACATAAATCATCGAGACCGCTTCCTGGCAGACCTATCATGGCAAGCATCGGGTTTTCTACAGAACGAATCTCAGCATTCATAGATGAAAACTACCTAGGGGTTGCACCCTAGTGAGAAATCTTCCATCCTACATGAAATATATAGGACACTTTTGATCAAGGATATTCACCAGTCACTTCCTGATGAGACGATTCTTGTAACGATAGATGTAGAACCGCTTCACACTAACATTCCACATCAAGGTGGTCTGGAAGCTGGCCACACATTTTCCTGAAACAAGGCCAAATAACACTAGACCTTCAACAAACTTTCCAACCTCATTCATTCATTTAATTTCAACAATTTAAAGTTCATAGATGCGTGTACCATCATACACCAACTTTTTTATGTGATTTGTAGAATTGTTGTGTAGTATGGAATCATAGATAAGAAAAACTTCATCATTTCCGTCATGGTTTAAATAACTTTTCATGTCTTAACTTTAATTGGAATATTAATCACAAAATCATCATTTTTTTGGATGTTGAAGTTTTTTTAGAAAATAATATTTTAAAAAACCAAAAATACATGTCAAGGACACTAATAAAATAAATTACCTATACTACAGTAGCTGCCAACCAAATCATGTCAAAAAGTCCATACCAAAAAGTCTTGAGCCAAATCCTTACGTACAAACGTTTCAGATTTTAAAACGTCCCAAAAGCAAACTTACTAAAGCTCTTACTAACTGAAAATACCTTAAAAAACCTTTTGAACCGGCAAGCTCAGACAACAACCAAAAATGTACAAATATTCCAAATAAACATAAAAATTTTCTGGATTGCCGTTAAAAAAGTACAAGTCTAACGTAACTTTTAATGAATACTGAACTGCGTGCAATACTGGTATTAAATGTATATATACTAGAAAACAGTTAAAGCAAATAAAATAAGCGGTTATAATAATTACTAATAATGGCATAATATCTAAGATCACTAGGTTTATATGCTATATTTACTATCTGCCAATAAAGAACCTATGTGGGGTACATTGACCACAAGTTTGTGACAGCGAAATGTCACCATTGTTCTTGATTAATTTAAATGAGTTCAATTTGCACCCTTTGTTCTACTAACTTCTGCTCTGTAATCAATTCCACCCATTGTTTAGGCCTTATGGACAGATAGGTTAACTATTGTCCCTATTGTTCTACTCTTGTATTAGTGTTTCAGATTTTGACCTGTGATTTAATTCCATCATCATTTTGTTCACACAGATATTGAGTTGACTTCTCCATATTGTTTCACTGTGGTAATAGTCTGTCTAACTTTAGCTACAGATACTTGTAGTAACAAATTTGTTTATTCTGTATTATACTAAATGAATATAATTTGTAAATATGTACGTGAAAGGTAAAGAAATTGTGTCCGTTTGACATTGTGGTATAACTAATTTACAGAAGCTGAAGTTAAAAAAACGTGCACAACTTGATTCATCGAACCATTCGTACTTTAAATAAAATATATGAAGAAAACAAGCGAGCGCTATAGGAAATATAATCACAAAAGCAATACACAAAACACTAAATGCAACTTTTCGTGGAAGATATGTAATGAATAAAAATTGAGATAGTCAGTAAATTTTCACTGGTACGGGATACAACATTGAATAGGTATAGATAAATTTATAACATTTCTATTCTGAACCAAGGAAATAAGGCGATATAGCGAAGAGGAAGTCGGAAGGCAAGAGTATAAAATGTGCTCTGCTAGGTTAACAGATACCCATTTCTTCGAAGAATGATTACCGAGAGTACATATATATATATATATATATATTTGTGTGTGTGTGTGTGTACATTAAATTTGTATTAAATGGCAATAGCCTTATTTAATTTCAATAAACATAGAATCGCAAAAAGTACTTGTTCCGCCGGGGACTCGAACCCAGATCTCTCACTTGCCGGGTGAAATGTGCTACCATTACACCACAGAGCCCTAACATTTTACGATTCAATTACTTACATAATACGTGAGGCCTCTGTGGTGTAATGTTAGCACATTCAGCACCGGCAAGTGAGAGGACCCGGGTTCGAGTCCCGGCGGAGCAAGTACTTTTTGCGATTCAATGCTTATTGAAATTAAATATAATATGTATATATATATATATATAATATATATATATATATATATATATATATATATATATATGTGTGTATATATATATATATATATATATATATATATATATAAATATATATATATAATATATGTGTGTGTGTGTGTATGTTTGTTTTTGTGTTTCGTGCGCGTGTGTTCCATATGTTACCTCGAGAACCAATTGACGTACAGAGAGGATACTTACCACCAACATTGGCCTATTGAAGTAGTAAGGTAAAACCAGTAGTTAGAAATTGTAAACTCTATGTCTCTTACCTGAGGTCGATCATAAGAACCGGAAATAGAAGTTCAGTATAAGTTATTTGATCATAGTAAGGAGAAAAACTCTGCTGTGGCACCGGAAGTGAATTAAATCTGCCAGAATACTCGTATGCAGTAAGCTTCTATGTACGATTATCTTTACATTGTTCTCTGTTTCCTTTAAACGTTGCGAAGCATGGCTGACGTTGACGCTGACATTGCAACAGTAAGTTCGGGTAAAACGGTGCGGAAAAGAAGACTTGGCTAAGCAGATTTCTAGGCCAGTTTAATAGCAACCATAACACGGACTGATGCTCTCAGATAATTGTTATTGCTCTTGAAGTACTAACTACCGTGACTTAAGATATTATTATCAAAATTGAACATCTCTCTCCTTCTTCATTCATACTCGTATTCTTATATTTCACGTAATTTTCAACTTAAATAAATATAAAAATAGATTATCTAGTTTAATGTCTATCTTTTTTCTTCACGATTTCTTTAAAAATAGTTAAAATATAAATTATAAAAATAAATACTGTATAAAAGTTTTGTTTTATTTTCGATTTTGTAAAATCATTTAATATCTCTCCAAAGTAAGCTATAGGCTTAGAAAAAAAATTGTATATAAATATCTTAAGGAAATTTCGAGTTTAAAACTTGATCGCATCAGTATTTAGTTAAGTTTCATACAAAGTTAAGTCTGTAGCTCATTTAGCTCTAGATATATCGTCCTGTGAAACCTAATAACTATAGGTTTCGATAAAGCTCGGACAAGTCCAACAGATAACACCACCACCATACGCCAATAGATCGTGGTGTGACTATGAAGAAATAAATTTTCAAAAAATATATACAATCCTTAGCCCTTCCCTTTTTCAAGACACCCGTGGAGAAGAGAAACGGACAGACCGAGTAATAAATTAAATATCGAGATTCATATAACAGAGAGACACAATTTTGTAACACATTAATTGATTGCCCTGGGCAATGCAAATTTGCAAACTAAACCAGAACTCGATATAAATTGGCAGAAGTTACTATTGGCTGTAATAATATTTGTGTTATTGTTACAAATGGCCAAGCTGATAACTCTTTAAAAGTTGAAGGCTAAAAAGTTATTAAATTACAGTATTGTTTGTAAGAGTTAGAGAGAATGATAAAGAATTATTGATAAATAATTTGAAAAAATGTTAAGCTAAAGAGTGGTATTATATAAGTTAGTTATTAGTAGAATTTGGTGAAAATGCAATTCTTAACCATTAGGGGATTTTCAAATAAGCTTTCCACTAGTGTAATAATTTTTTTGAACTCCAAAAGTAGTAACAGCTGTAATTATACATATTATATACACAGATTTAATTGAAACATCAATAATAGTAGCATACATTACTAATTCATACATTAAATGTTTATAATGCAAATTAAACATTTTGCACGATATAAACATAACCCTTCGTTATAGTTCTTTCAGGCATTAACCAAAACAAAACAAAAAAACTTTACGCAATTAACATGATAAAAACAGTGTAGTTCAATAGTCAATAGTCAAGTATTTATTGCGGAGACAAATAGTCACATTTGTATAGCAAACGTCAAGTATCTAATAATTTTGACACACAATGCTACATCGAACTCTCATTCATCCACACATTTTGACACTCACATCTGCACCATTCATCGCCAATTTTTTACCCACCTCAATTCGAGAGCAAGTCTTCTGATTGTGCGGTCTCCCGGTTATATGCCATAAACTCGTGCACGCTATAAAAAGCGTTGGACACTAAACAGCGTTTCTCGTACGAGTGAACATCCCGTCCGTTGGTCAAGGTGCATTTGAGCATACAATATGACGTTGTTTCTAAAATGTAGAGACTTGGCAGATTCAACAGTTGCAATCTTTTGAAAACTGGCCTGCACGACTCTCTTAATTTTAATTTTTGCAATTATGCGTATCGCTCGTTTTTGAAGCTTGAACGCTCTTATAAAAAATTGGTTACCTATGCACATGCACCCCACAGCACTAGTCCATAGGTGAGATGTTGGATAGACCAAGCCATAATAAGCCGTCATCATAACCTGAATAGGGCAGTATTTAGCTAGAGACCTCAGCACATAAATGCCTGAGGCTAATTTGGAGCAAACGTAATCGATATGAAAATTCCATGTCAAACCTTGATCAAGGTAAATTCCAAGGAATTTCGAGGAACAGACCTACCTCTTCTAATATGGCCTCCTTCATCCAACACGGATAACCGGGCCATATTCGCAGTTCTGTCGAAGGCGCAAAGAAAAATGTATAACATTGGATTTTGAAGAATTTGTTTTTAGATTTGAGGCTATGAAAAATGTTGCACACACAACTGTTTACTGCATACAAAGGGGTTTTGTTCTAAAAACTGATATATCTAATAATTCTCTCGAACCGTAATTCGGTCGTTACATGTGCAATACCTACTAAAGTACGCCAAAGGGGGCGGGTAACTGCTGGCAGTTGCAATATATAAGAGAAGATCTAGTCTAACTTTTTACTTTATATATAAAGACCGTTTTAAAACCTAGTTGGCTTTTGACAAAGTAGGCTTCTCAGAGCTGTTTTAAAAGAGGCATAATTAGGTATAGAACGAAAATACTAAGATCGGAGTAAAATTTAAAATCACCATGTATATACATATACACTTTTTAACATATTCTCTTGTTCGTAGGAAAGAAGGCAAACTAAACATTGACGTCAGAAATAAAATTCACTCGTACCAGATGTGCTCATAGTGGTTCAAAACCTGAGAAATTGCGTGCGAGTAACTGCTAGTATTACAAATAAACCGTTAATATTTTTCAATAAACTTTGATACTTTATTTTTACAAAATAACATTTTTTTATCTGTAATAGTAATTCTTACACACATTTAATTGATCAAATTATGTGCATAGTAATTTCTACAAATTAAGGTTGAGTAGAATTTATAGTTCATCTATAATTTATTGAACCCAAAGAGGTTACGACTGATGTGTGGTAAGCTATGTATTAAATTTATTTACATTGCTCTAATTGTAGTTTAAATCAGTTAGATGACGCCATTACATTTTATGTGTGTGAACGGATTGATTGAGTCATCAGATGACTGACAGCCACTATTGTGAGTACTCTCTCCGGACATGTCGGGTATTTTACAGGATGAGGGCACAGGATTTATGGCTTTTACAATGAAATTTTAGCTCGATAACTAGCTTATTTATAAAACAAATTAAATTCGTGCGTATGTTGTCCATTCTTTAATTGAAACATTCAGGTGTTGAATAGGATGATATAATTACCTTAATTTGTGAAAACTTTTTATCTATTACGCAGGAAAATTATTGCGTGCACAAACTAATGAACAAACTGATTTACTATAACTACGCGCATAATTGGTGTAACGCAACATACCTCATAAGGATAATATAGTTAAATACAGATCATGGAGTAATAATATTTTCCAGTTGGAGAAGGCAAGACCGCCGTATATCAAGCATTTGACTACTTCCATAATACCGCGTATCTCAGCGGAGCTCCCAGGGTTAATTTCTGAATAAAATGTGAAACAATAAATCTGCTGCCGTGCCACAGTACCCCGGTATTTGTTGGAGATCCGCGCCTTTATTTAAATACTATTTTTATTTAGGTGAATTTTTTACAATATTTAAAAAAATTTATTAAAAATACTGGTAATAATAATTATACAGAACTTTTGCTTTTAAATTATACTATCAAAATGGGCTGTAAATCGAATCTATTTTTTTCTCAATTATTATTATCCCCCCCTTATTTATTGTTTGAGCTATTTGAAGTAGTGTTGGAGCAAGATTGTATGGGCGGAGGGCTAATTCGTAAAACCTCCAATTTAATTTTTGGGACAAGACAAAATACTAAAAATACTAATTTACTTATGTTTTAAGGTATTGATACGTGTGTAACATATCTCTGACATTTTTGAGAGGAGTCTTAATACTGTTAACGATATTAAATATGAGGCCAAGAAAATACTGTAACATAAATATATTTCAAATGTGATTCAAAACCTAGCAAAGATCTATTTATAGTTAGAAGCTAATTTATACCCTATCTAAGATTTTTTATGGCATTTATAACTTATAAATTTATAACTTTTTCTTATATTTCAAAGCTAGTTTCCAGGTGTTCAAAAGTTTGGAAAGGAAATTGTTAAATGTAAGTTATTGTATAGAAGGATGATTCTGAGGATATTTTCAACAACTTTTATTGTGGTACTTCAGCAATAGTTCAAAATGTTGAAAGCTTTGAAGCTGAATGGGTTATTTTCGACACCAAGCAAGGAATTTTTGCATTTAAATAATTACTAAAATATACTCCATTGCTGTGTGCATTGTATATCAAATCGGAAAAGGGTTGTTTTTGTGTAAATATTTACTTCAAGGTGTTAAAGCCACGAAAAAGGGTCGTTGTTATATTATCTGAAATTAGGCTTTACAGATTTAAAAGCAAATGAGGTTTTTCGATACTCAAACAACAATGTTTTGTTTTATATATACAATGTTTGGTTTATGGAATAGTATGCGTGTCAAAATTTTTCCGAAAGGGTTTATATTAAACAGCAGTAACAAATTTCAAATTATACGATGGTACTGGAAGTGATCTACAAGTTTATAGAAAGGCATCTGTTTGTTAGACTTTGAGTTTAATTACTGGATTACTTCATGAAATCAATAAACTAAAGAAATTTCTTTCATACATTTCTGATTAGGATTACAGTCCTCAAATACAAGAGCTTTCAGTACCTGGGGAAATAAATTGCTTCTCTATGCGGTGAAGAGTCCGAGCCAATATGTGAAATATGACAAGCTTTCACAAGCGAGGTTTTGTTGTGAGGTACATTGCCATCATAAATCTCACAGATCATCACAAAAATTGTTAAAACTTTAACGTAGATATTTTGAAAATAGAGATTGGATGATTTATCGCTAACGCCAAAACCTTGTTATTTCACAGAATATATTATAGGTATGATGGGTAACAGTATTTAATACTGCAATGACAAACATCTCAAGAGGGTAATACTGCAGATTCAGTATAGTCAGTTGCTAATCATAACGCTGCATGCTAATCATAACGCTCTCGACTGTTTGTTCGCGAAAAGTTCCACGAAGAGACATGCTTTTTAATGATTTTTTGCACAGCAAAGCTCAAAACGTTTGCATGTTTAATATAACAAGTTATATTTCTTGTAATATTTCTGATCGCCTCTCAATTGACTTTCTAATTAACTATGAATCATGCCGCGGGATGAAACAATTACGGTATAAGCCCCTATCAACTAATCTGTATATTCGGACGTAATGCTAAATTTATCGGCAATTTTAAATTTAAAATGTTATGTCTAAAATATAGCGCATTTGCAGTGAGGCAAAATAATGTGACATAACACGTAATTCCTTTAGGACGACGCAACGTCCTGTAACATATGTTAGTGTTAGTGTATATTAACATTATCTCTAGAATACGTTTAAAAACAAGTTAATTTAACTAAAAAATACCCTGAAGGCTAAGTGGTCAATGTATTGTACTAAATAAACATATTGATCGTATATTTGATTATGCTACTGAGCTATTGTTACGAATATTTTACCTTTTCTAATAAACTCCTATATTACTAACTAAGTCGAGACGGATGGGTTTAAATGAGCCAATTGTTATAGCTAACAACCCATTTCTTCCTTGGTAGGAATAATAAAATCATTTGATACATGAAAGTACATTTTACCTTACAGTGAAAGATTTCATTCTTGTGAACTTATTTAAGCATCACTTCTTCGTCTTATGACAAGAAAGAGTTTTAAAGATTTAATCGTTAGTAGTTTTGAATTACTTTCTCATTCCTTACTTACCTGCTATATATATATACTATATATATTATATATATATATATATATATATATATATATATATATACATAGTATATATATATATATATATTATATATATATACACTAATTTCTTGGAACAACTCCGTAATATTTGCACTCCTTCGTCATTTCGTAAAATGTAAGAGAATTTTCTCACTTGAATAAGTACTAATCCTTAAATTTTCAACCATTTTTATTTAGAATTCTTGTAGAACGACATGATATTGGATTTCGAAGTTTAACCCTGAGAGAACATTATAAAGAAGTGTATTAGAGCTTATACATGTGTTTGTAATATAATAGTAATATATAATGTCTGTGAAAGACCAGAAGCTTAATACTTAAATTGAAAATTATTCAGGAAATATTTTGTAATAACATTAAACTTTACAGAATTACAGGTTTGTGAAGAAATTAAACTCGATTAAATTTTAACTATATAACTGGAATATATTCTAATGTTATTTTATAATATATATTATTTCAGCCGTCATGAGAGGAGTAGGGGAATATCAAACACCCATGTAACTTGTACCTCTCTGCTGATTCCGGTGTCGTGTCCCACACACCCTCTCTGCCTTCTTCCCTGGATTACTTTCAAGTCGAAATTTGTTCAGTTTCTGAACATACTTCTGAGTATTTATCGAGCAAGAGATTTCTGGTTCTATAATCTTATACTGAGTAATTTCCTTCTTTCTTACTATCTATTTTTTCATTAGGAGAGGACGTTAAAGGCTAGGTAACCCTACCTACGACTGGCTTTATGAGTCCAGTTAAGTTTTGACCTTATTAATAAGTATTCTTATGTCAGGTTATAATTATGTTTTATATTTTTGTAATGCCTTACATATATGATGTAAGTAGTAGTAAACGTACCTGGTGATGTTTGTGTTTAAATTCATTCATTATAGTGTGTTCCGTATATAGCTATCGAAACCAAAATCTTTTTATATAAAACGTTTTACATATAAATAGAAAAACAATCCAAGCAACAAAGTCAAATGAACCAATTTCCAGACAGTATTCATGTACTGACACTAAAGACAGCCAAATCACTGCCCAGAGAGTAACAACAATTAGCTAAGCGGCAACAGACTATTTAATGGTATTGTTCCACTCTGAGTCTGTATTCCGTTCTCTCAATGTTAAGACATCTTTAGAGATAAACCCCCACATTAAATGGTACACTTCCTCAAATTGTATTTGAGACTGACAGTATCATAGGTTTCATTTTCATACACCCTATACATACAGTTTGCAGATATTTCAAGTGTACTTAAATAAATCTTAACAAAAAAGATTTAAATTCGTAATTAGCTAAACCGCACTAGAAGATTACACCTAAGCATTAAAATGGTTTTAGCTTATTCTTAAATTTAAATAGATATTACCAAACGTAATTTATTACACCATATGTGAATTAATTGCCTCTCTGCAGGTCCTTGGAACTCGTGATCAGACACGAGAGTATTTAATTTGACGCATAATAGCCAATTAAGAAAATATGGTATTATTAAAGACTCCAAAGGTCCTTCTTATTCTTCTGTTGTTGAATCCTAAGGATTTAAAACACGATATCATAGGTCCC
>NW_025781767.1:0-40261 GCF_021130785.1 Homalodisca vitripennis | reverse complement strand
AAGGCTGTGTGTCTTTCATACTTCCCAAGGTATTTTATTGTAACAGATTTTTGGGTAATTACACTTTAAAGTGATATGCCCATCAATGTTTCTACCCTACCGAAAATAGCCCTCATGATAGTACTGAAGTAACATATCTACTTCACCAAAAATGCCCCCCTCCCCCCACAACCCAAAAAACCACCTCCCGTTCCAAAGTATATAGGCCTGTATATCTTAAAAATCTCGACTAAGCTCGTTTGCCAGCTCGGTCGGTACCACATTTCGTTCCAATATAGCGGCGGATTAAACTTCAAAATAAATTAAAACAACAACAATATTTATGGGAGCTAGAGAAATAATAAAAGTGTTCTGTAATTGCTTACAACATTTTATAAACCTTTTTGTAATAAACAATTCGTTGTATTAGACGTTTTTCGATGTATAAATAACTTGTAAATTCCACAAGAAATAAGTTAATAATACATAAGTTGTCACAAAATCTACCTACTTCTTCTGACAAAGCCCGAAGGACTATTTAGTCAATGAGACAAATACTAAACCTTTTCTGATAATTCTTTAATATTTATTGTGTTTACAATTTTTAAATTAATTTTTCTCAATCAATACCTATTTTGGATGAAGATGACCATGAAATTTCAAAATGATTGTATATTTTACGCTAGCCTTGCCTAACAGTACAGGGATATTTAACTACACACATAATGTATATTCCTATTAAACATCAACATGAAATGCAGTCCACTACAATGTTTATATTTATATTGAATTTCTTGAACTGCCCAAATTTAAAGATAAATGCATTTATATCTAAGAATATTATAGACGGCGTTCAGTAGGAGGAACTATTTGATATTTTGTAAAGAACTCTGGATCTATCACCACAGACAGTGTTCGATCTGGTGTAATTTATTACCACGTGTAAAGTCTAGTTTCAGTTGAGCGGGGATTAACTTTTTGCAATCGCGCGTCCATGTAAGACTTTATTTCTTAAACTTTCTGGATTCGTGAGAAAATTCTTAAGGTTAAATTTTGATTTAGTTTCGTAATTTATATTTCATGGTATACTTTTATAAACAATATTAAAACAACAAACAAAAACAACAACACAAAAAAAACAAAACAAACAGAAAACAAAACCATATGTTAAATAATAACAAAATGTCTTAAAATAATATACAGCACGTTTTTATTCACTATAGTTGTTTATAACTATTTCCCGTTTTGTTTATTTTTTCCTCTTCTTATTTTTCTTGGAACTGTTCTATTGTAAAAAATTAAATAGGTGGATACAAATTGTGAAATATATATCTATATTAAAATGTATATATTAGCTCTTATATATTTATTACTAATTTCTCTTTATTTCTGGCCTCGGCGTTGAAGTAGGGCGCTTCCTTTAGTTGATCAATTGCTAAAGTTACCTACTATAAAACATCACTTACATTGTATACAACAATGCAGCTGTGATTTTAAAACTTTCTTGTATCTATCTCTAGAATCTGTATATCTCTGTAAATCTTACCTAATGCCGAGGCCGTCCATAATTTTGCAATGCGGAGAGGACAGGCAACACGGTAAAAGAATCCGCTACAACATTCAGGCGTTAATCAAGGGTTAGTCACAATGGGTTCAATTATGTTGTTTTGTTCCCCAAGGTCGACCAGTGGATCGAGATAGGGATCGGGCAACTATGGCGCAGATTCTAGCAACATCCAGAGACCACATTGTATTGTATTCGCGGAGGGCCTGTATTGCTTATGTACTACTAAAATGTTTGTTCGATTTGGATTCGTTAAGACCAAACATTAATATTCTAAAGTGTGGAAGGCGTGATTTGTCAACTACTTGTTTACATTGCGATGGTTCATGTGCGTATCACCGGGGTCTGTATGGAAACCGTGTGGTTACATCCATCTCAGGGGACTCAGGTTCGAATCTTGTTTTCGGGCCGCGGTATCTTTGCTAACTGAAAATAATCATCTGAGCGTATCCTGAGTAGTGTGATAAACCTTTCTGGGATAGAGATACATATAATGTTTTAACAAAAAATATAAAAAAAAGCTCAAACCGATCTTTTTTATTGGTGAAACTAGTGAGAAAACTGAGAGGTCGTGATACCCACTCGCAACGACAGTAAAAAATAAATAAAAATCTATGAAATTTTTATTGAAAAGAATGAAATTAATAAGTTTAATTGCAGCCAAAAAAGTATACAGAATACATTATTAAACTATTATAAATACATACATAAAACTTAGTACAATAGCTAATCTATTAACAACTATATTAAAAAATAATCTATTGGATAAGCTTACATTGGCAGTCTGTCTATGCGTAGTACAGTTGTTTCCATCCGCCTTAGTCATAAAAATAATAAAATGCCGGAATGAGCGGAAAAAATTAATAAAAAAAGTTTTATTAGTAGACTGAGATTTTTGGTTCTCATGTCCTTGAAATAGACAACAAAAATTGAAGAACAAAAGTGAAAAAAATGTCGTGGCAGCATTGAAGACACTAGTAGAACCCCTCATATCCGGCCACCACGGGACCGAGCCCCTGGCCGGATAACGATTCGGCCGGATAAACCAACCTACAGTACACAGCACTTGACGAAACAAAACAATTGTACTGTACTGTACTAACCGCACTGGAAATAATCAACGAACTGTTTACAGGTTAAACCTATTAGCTCAACTGAGGACAACACAGGAAAATGTAAACAAATAGATACACAAAAAATAACGCAAGAGTCGTGGGAGACTAGTGCGTGCAAACTGCGCGTCTGCAAGCCGTAGTAAATAAATTTCGATATTGGCTTCCGGGAAGTGGCCGGATAAACCGAGGTGCGGTAAAACCGAGGCGGATATGAGGGGTTCTACTGTAGCAGCAAAAAAAAGAAGCGTACGACGTTGAAACTATTAGACTCAAACATTAGAGAAGAGGGAGGCGAGTGAGAGAGGGGGGGCAGTGGCAGTGTCATTGTCAGTTCTGTGCCTGTGAGGTTGATCAAAGGTTGGGTCCTCTGTACTCGGCAGTAATAATGGCCTTGGCTTCTGAAATGCCTAATTGCAATAGCCACTGACTAATTTGTTTTAAAAAAATTTATAAAGAATATGCATTGAATAAATTTTGAGTATTAAAATACCAAGAAATATTCCTGAACAATATGCGTGATATGTAAAAAGAATTGGTAGTAAAACACGAATTATTAATTTTTTGTGATGAAAAATAAATAATTTGTTTATACAGGTAAATAAATATGTTGTAAACTATATAAAACTGTCTAATCCCATGTTGCTTTTAGCTCTACGATGTATATACATAAGCGGGCTGTGTACTCTATACCTTAAACTTGATATACATAAACTTTCTGCGGGTACTTTATTAGCATACTATGTTAATGTATCCTCAAATAGTGAAATGCTATGACGTGCAAAAAGAAAACGTGAGTCCTTCAAGATGCGACATCGTCGTACTACTCATAAAACGTGCACAGGTTTCCTGATAGAGTCGCATCTTTTCATTGAACATTGTTGAAACATTGGGCAGATCTACACTGACCATAGCTATTTAGACGCGAATCGTAATTTAATGATATTCAGATTTGAGTTTAAATACCCAAGAACTTGGTTCAATATTTATTCCGGAAGTAATTTTATTAATCTACAGACTTTATTAGTTAAATACAAACAAAAATAATATTAAAGGAAAATTGTTAAATATTATAAATTATCAGTTGTATAAACATTAACTATAGTTTAATATATCACCTAATAATTGCTTTGAAAACGTTTTGCTTTTCAGAGAATCCAGAAATCAAATATGATTGATCTCTTTCATATAATTAATCATCTTATAAAATTTGGATTACTAGCAGTTGCCCGCGGCTTCGCACGCAATTTCCCTTGAAAACAGTACACTATATTCACTTATTCTTTTTCTATCACATTCTAAACATTGCTGAGATAATTAATAGTCGTTCCTTCGTGGGCCTCTTGGGCGCATTATGAAGGTACGTACCATATTCCTGCCTCTATCTTTCGTGGTTTTTTCTAGGTGTTGATAAGTTATTCAGAACAAGTAATGTATATGGATGGATCTCGGTAAACTAATTAGGTTATAAAGAATCAAATTTGGTCTGTTAAAATTAATTTTCTGTCTAAGATATTTCCAGTATTATTTAGGAGTGTGCCTTCAAGAAAATGTATCAAAGAAATCAGATTTCGATCATAAAGTGTCTTCTTTCGGCTCTTTTCATTTACCTTCGATGTAACGAAATTCGATTACCTTATGTGCAAACATTCATGGATTTTTACAATGAGGTTGTTTTCATAACAGCGTTTAATAGTATTATCATTGCATTAGATAGTTTATTGATCATTGGTGCAATCTGAATTTAAAATTAGGCAATGACGTCTTCTATGCAACCTGCATTACACTACTGATCAAGCACTTTACAATAAAAATGTTCTAAATTTTAAATGTAAACAAATGTTTCTGCCTCTTTGATGAAACTTCAGCTGAAAGTATTAACAGCTGTTAAGTATCAGTTCGCTTTGTATTACGTGTCGTAGCGCAGTCTGTCGGATCCAATATAAAACACTCCAACATCAACAACAATTTATAATTAAAAAATTAATTAAATAAACTATTTAAATTGGACCAAATTGTGAATCTAAACCATTCACTAATTCCACTGAAAACACACAAACAATTTCATCAAAATCAGTTCAATAGTTTCTGAGTCTATAAAGGACAAACACACAAACATTCATTTTTATATATATAGATGAATGGCAGATAATTAAATTGATTGGAAACTGAAAACAATCAGTATTTGGTTTAATTTAAAACATTAGTTAAAATTTTACAATAACACAATTGTTTTATATTATATTTTTAATTGTTTTTTACATTTAAGTTTTTTTAATTGAATGGATATAAATATTGCGGGAATCAATCATTTTTTACTCTATAAAAAATCAATAATAGACAGTTATTTATGAATTAAATAATAAGCTAATTTAATATCTTTATTGTAGATACATTATTATTTTACTTATGAGTTATTTCTCTACATTTGAAATAAGCATATTCCATTGTTAATACAAAATACATTTATATACTGTAAATATTGAGTGTATTCCAAACTCTCTACCAATCTTTTCAGGTATTATTCCTGGATCAAATACAAACCAAAATATAATGTTTAAACTTTATATAAAAAGAAAACCCCATTTTAAAATAAAGCATCTAAAGAATTGTAATTGTTCTGAAATTATGCCAATAAGTTTTAAATGTATATACCAAATTTCAACTTAATGCAACAAGCCATTCTTAAATTAAAGCAGCTAAGTGAAAATAAATGGCAGCTCTTAATTATTGAGTTTTAAAGAGTTGTAATATGATATTTTGGTTTGTTGTGGGTCCAGGAATAATAACTAAAAATATTGGTAGAGAGTTCTGGGACACTCCGTTAGTATATGTGGAGTATGCAAATATAGAGGAAGATGGAGAAAAATTGTTTTATTACAATAAAAATGTCACGACCTAATACCACTTTTACTATTGGTCCAAAAAACTCAGATGCTGAGAAGCAGCTGCCTACAATAAGATAATTTCTTAGTTCTTGCTGAAATTCTTTTTTCGCTTTTAATTTTGATATCGTAATGCAGTTTTGAGAAACAAATTGCCCCAACATAATGTAATAGTTTGGCGGTTGGATGAGGTATTTGTCTTAGGTCTGTTTGGTTGGCTAAATTGCTAAATTATGTGGCTCTGATCCACTAAATTTTGTAAAAGATGCAGGTTCATATTCATATTTTGATACTAACGTTAGTATGTTATAATTTTTAAATACAGTTTTAAATGATTTCCTGTCTCTTAGTCCGGCCTATACACGTACTGTTTGCATTTGTAGAGTAAAACTCTTTTATTATTTAGTCAAGTCTCAATTAAGAAGTGATACAATATTTTTCATAATTTTCCTACGCTGATTATTAGCCATTCCGCGCATAAGAAAGATACTTGATGGGGGCTTACGACAAAAAGCATTAACATGATGTTGCCATTTTAGTCTTTCATGGATGTTAGTTCCTTATCATCCTCATACATTAAAGTATTTTCACTCGGCACTATTTTTGCTAGATCGTTAGTATACATGTGAATAACATTGATTGCAGTACCGAACCTTGGGGAACTCCATAACAGCACGTACCCCAGTCAGACTAGCTGTTATTGTTTTAAAAGATTGTTTCCTATCAATTAAATAAGTGGAAAGTCACTTTAGGGGGATGTTAGTAGACCTATTCGCTTCCGTACAGACTAAAAAAGTAAGGTCAACACAAAAACTTTCTTCAAGCTCATCACCCCAAGCACTAGATCATTACCATATTTACTACTGACCACACGATTGATAAATTTCAATGTTAACTACTTCGTTGATCGTGGTTTGGTTACCAAAATTAATTGTTTAAAATATCTACGCACTAGTTTAGGTTTTAAACAATAATGCAGTAAATCAACAATAACCATTTTAAGGCTTAATGCGACATTTTATTCGTTTATTGCAGTATAAAGTGTATCTGTGTTATCTGAATACTTAGTATTAATTTTTACCACGGATTTACCCGTGTAAAGATAAACTTGGTTTTTTCTTAGATATATTTTTAACAACGACTGAAGTTTATTATGCTTCAAGTTCCATTATTTTCACTTTCTGTTAAAAAAATTAATTTTAATGTTTAATACATAACACCATTATTCAATACGCTAAAAATTAAAAAAAAAAACTACAAAAGTATTCATTCTTACAATAATAATTTACGTAAAGGGTCCATTTTTGTTAATTTATACATTCTATTACTGACAGTTCAAAGGGCGATGAACCCACAATTTGCTCTTAAAAGACTATAATCATCCGAATATTGAGAAACTCTCAGACTAAGAAGGAAACCTAATAGTCAACATCGCCTGGAGTAATTGCCCGGTTCTGGCCTGATTGCCTATAAAAGGCAAAAACTGGTTCTAGAATGCAATTAAATCTAGGATTTAATTGATTACCCAAAAGATACAAAACTAACAGCCGATTCCTAACATTGTATTTAGTTACTAGAACAGTTTTTTTTTTTCAAAACGTTATCTCGTTAAAAATCGTGCAACCTGTTTTTGTTGGGTACTCTTTATTGATTTAAGATTCTTAGCTCTTTAAAACAACATTCCAGAAGACAACAAAATCAGAACTGTAACTATTCCATAAGAAATTAAACGCATGTAAATTAGTTATTTCAGACAGTTTTATTTTAGGCTCAAGAAAAAAAACTACTAAAGATGATAGAGTACCTATACATTTTGTACAGCATGCATATGAATTATAATTTTAGGAAACGATCAGGCCCATACTCAGACCGGTTTTTTTTTGGACAATTTTAACGGGCCCGGGCCCCACTTACGCGGGTGGGTAACGGGCTTGACGAGGCCAGGCTGAATGGAATATCTTTTCCGGGGCCCGTCAACACCTGGAAATAATAATGTGTTTTCAAATAAATCGTGACTAAGGAATGGATTTCTTTAAATAAAATATTACTTAAGACAATTAAAATTTTGGTATATATCAAACATATCTCTTCAGTAATATTTAATAAAAACTTAAGAATTCGTATCTTTATTTTCAACCATTTTCCAGGAAACTAATTTAATAATTATCTCATTTTGAATGATTGATACAATTCCTTGTGTAAAAATCAATGTTTTCTATTGTTCTTGTTTTCGGGATATATGTCTTATTGGACTGTAACCAACAACTTATGAAATAACCTAACCGAAATCCGGTCGCATAACCAGAAAATAGAGTACTTTGAGTACGTACCTAAATTGCACTATTTTCTAATAGAGTAATTTCTAAAATATTTATCCTTTAAAAAATTGTGGCCATTTAAGGCTTCAACAGCCGCCATTTTGTAATGAATAAGCTTTTGAAGCGCGGTTTGTGGGATTAGATCCTAATAATGAATACCTATAAAACGGTATGCGTACTAACCTGGACCTTAATTAGACATTTTATACTAGGTACTTAGAATTTTCATGACTTCCCTCGGGCCGTCACCCAATCTAGGTGTGTGGTGGTTATTGCATCAAAGAGTATTTAAGATTCAAAGTTAAGATTCTTATTAAATTCTTCAATGTTTGTAAATTTAATCTGGCATAGTTTAAAATATTACGACCCTGTATGTATACATTTTGAACGAGGGGCGGTTTTGCGCTCTGGGAGTCATGTTCGGTGAAGCTATGTGGAAAACTTCCTTAAGTACCACGAGGACAATCGCAATAGGTTGATATTATTTTGTATAAGAGTTGTACCTAATTTATTATTGTAACCGAATACTGATTTACACGACCTTAACTCAAATACTGTTGACGCTATTGAGTGAATTACGTATGTCAGTTGATTAAAGGCCTGAGAATTCGGTTGACTCACTAATTCGGGAATAAAATTAGAGACTCTCGGAGCCTCCAGCTGTTTTTCTTGCTACGTCTACTTTTACTCATATTTTGCAAACCAGCAGGTGATTTTGCAATTCAAAGTGTTTGGTAATTAGTGTAAACATGTTTAATTGGTGAAGCAATGTACAAAATGCGACAAAATGGTGTAAATATTTGTTCTTCACATAAACCATCTTGAACCATCAGAGATTTTAACCTTAACTGAATTTTATCACAGTATATTTTCAATTTAGCAGGTTTAAAAGTAATTATTCTTGTTTAAAATTGTATACAGATTTTGAAAATGGCGTCATATTAATGTTGTTTTTGTAAACAGGGCTTTTGAAAAATTAAAAAAAACTTTAAAATGGCTGCTACACCAAGATGGTTTACATGAAGAACGTAACATTTACACCATTTATCGCATTTTGCATATAGTTTCACCAGTAAGGATTTTTAAACTAATTACCTAACACTCTGTATAATGAAAAGTTTGTTTATCGGTTGATGCGTTTGTGTGTATACTTAGAAGTAAAATCTTACCACTTCACAAGCCTTCAACAAACTATGATTGTAACATAATAATAAAAACTATAAAACACTATAAAGCTTTATAAATAACTCGCTGTAAGTTAATTGTTAAGTATATCGTTCTTATTTTCCTCTGGCTTCAAGTTAATCGGTTTAAGTTGTTACTTAATCGTTGTTTTCTTTCACTCGCTGAAACGTAATCGTTATACTCAACAACGTTAAGAAACAAGAACAAATAAAATATTACAATTTTTTCTAAGATAGGGTAATGAATTTACTGTGGCAGAAATAAGTAGTGAAACTGAAAATTGCTTTCACAATCAATTAAAAAAGCCTCAGTATTGAATCTTCTGCCATAATGCGAAAACTAGGCTTCTTTATTCTTTATCACTTCATGAAATTGTTTTGGACAGAACAATAACAATGTATATATTTTTGTCGAGATTTACTCTGTTTATGCATGTTTAACGATAACTGCAGGAAACGCACAATAAAAAAACAAACTGGTAAACAATGGTAACTTTCAAAGTTGTTTTGCTTACTACTGGCCACTCATTTTCGATGCTGCATCAAAATTTAAGCAGACTTGTGAAACATATAACTCAATATATTATAGATCTTTATTCTAAAAATCGATGAGTAAACGTAATAAAAATTCGATTATTTTACAAGAAATTTCCTTAGTGAGAAACAGCTCGGCCTCCTTTTGATGTTTCACTTTTAGGAACCTCAGATCGAAACCTATGTAGAATTGATTTTATTAACGATTCTTCAGAACATCCTAAAAACAACCTTACTAATGTCCTTTATTGTTGTTTGTCCCCAACTGTACATAATTCTTAATAAACTTTAAAGAAACGTGTAGAATATGATGTATTTTAACAATATTCGTTAAAAAGTTATATGAGGCAAGTCTTTTAAATCATGTATTCAATATTATACCATCTTACAACTTTTCATGTTACAATTTAAATGTAATAACTAGTTGTACATTTCAGCTTTATTAAAATGATGTGTTGTTTGTTAATGTTAATTTGAAATATATTTCAATCATTCAATGATTGATTCATTAAATATCGCTCGTACTTAAATATCCTTTCTCGATTCTAAAGAACACGGGAGTAAGTTCCGTTTTAGGAGGGTTTTCTCCGTCTTCACTTCGGTAATTAACGTGACAACAATGTTTGGCTGTTATTTTTGTATAGAAAACGCAAATGACAACAAGGCCAGTTTTAAAAACAAGATTAGATATTGATAATAAGAAAACATGTTTACACCGTATAGAGGGTGGGCCTTGATCTTATCTACAAACCAAGGTACTAGTCAATGTTTTTTTGTTGACAGTTTTACCAGGAATTGTTCGTAACATGAATAACCACTTTATATGTTTTCCAACTACGTATTTCTGTCGAAGGTTTCACAAAAATGTCTTTCAAAGTGTCTTTGTATGAGAAATGAAAAAATAATTGTTACATCACAGACATAAACTGTTGTTGGCGGTACCTCATCCATCGCATCTTTTCTACTGCATACACTTAGTGTTAGATTATCTTCCTTGACTATACGTAAGGAATTATTCTCCTGAACAATCTTCTTTATCATTATCCTATTATCCTCTAATGTGGACTTTTGCAAAACAGTAATCAAGGAAAGCTGTAAGTGTTACAATCAAAAAGTGTGTAGCAACTCCACTCCGTTCACGACGCTCAACTCGGCCGCACATTTTCACTGTATTTTTAACGATTTTAATTTTAACGACTCACCTAGGCGATCTTGTAACTAATTAATTTTATGTCATGTGTTTGTGTGTGTAGGTCTACACTGTGTTTTTACTTATTTTAGTTTGCGTTTGACAATACCGTAATCGAGCGAAACGCGTCACGCTAAGAATAAATTGGATTGCTCAAGCTCTGAGTACACGGTATAAGACAGCATCTTTAATATTCTAATAACTCTAATAACAAGAAGGTCACCGTGAATTTTAGCTTATTTGATATTACGAGAGCTGGCTTTAAGACCTAACTGGTTTACAAGAACACGGCATATAAAAACACGAGCTGTGCAGTCTTTGATTGGATATAGTGAACAATACAACCTTTGCTCGCTGTGTTTCAAAGGTTCGCTTTGCTTGTTCAGTCATCCTGTCTAATAGCACAGATAAAAGTAGACATTACAGTCATGGTCTCTAGGAAATATCAGGAAATACCATATAGGTTATTATTCTTATTAACCTTGTTCTGTAATTAACTATAATTTCATAAAGTTTCTCCAGTTTGGTTTATTTCAATCTTCAAGGGTCTGCTCCACACTGTTTGTGGCGCTTGTTTCAAAACTGTCTTTGTGAGCAGTTGTGACGTAATATACTTAATTCGTTTGTGAAATAATTATTCAGTCTCGGTTTTCTGTAAGAGTAAATGAATGATTTGAATCTAGGTTGTTAAAAATTCATAAAGCTGTAAAATAAAACTGTCAGAAGAGATAATTTATATATAGAAGAAAGTAACAGCATTGTGACACATTCACGAATTTTAATGTATACAGTTTCAACGTTATTCATGGAGCACTCTATATCCATTACGATTGCAATCAATATTATAAGAGGATTTTATGCGAATGTTCGCAAGTTTTACAACAAGCACATTCTATCCTCTTCAGGTCTTGTCTGGTCCACCTTCATCATCCTTTGTATCAGAGTTAACTAACGGAAAGTATCTATCCATAAATTATAGTACAAGCCCTAATATAGTTTATAATGGAATGAAGCCAACTTGCGAACATGCCAACTTAAATACGCGACTGGGGAATAAGTATACTTGGACTTGATGATACATGAAACATTTATGAATAACGTCCAGTTAAAATGAACCGTAATGGTCAGTCAGTTGCAATCCTGACCATTATCAGAGTCATATCAATCAACGAAATCGCTTGAAAGTCTGCCAGTGAAAATTAAAGTCGCTCAAGTTTGCCAAAATCACTTGCAGACGGTAAGGTCCAAGTTGCTCCGACCGCTACTGTAGGTAGTGTCTAGTGAGTCCGTGCCAAAGCTATTTATGTCACTGCTCCATTATCTGGCCACATTCGCATCACGTGACGTAGCCACTAGTAGACTATCGGTTTCTTGCTTGTTATGAATGGCGATTGTCCAAGCGGTTTACACGGTACGGTTACCTTGACCGTCTAAAGTAGATTTAGTGTGTGCCGGTTGGCTAATAACACTGTTGTTATTTGACGTTGCAAGTACTAGTAGTCCAGGTCACATTCGCATCACGTGACGTAGCTACTAGTAGACTATCGGTTTCTTGCTTGTTGTGAATGGCGACTGTCCAAGCGGTTTACACGGTACGGTTACCTTGACCGTCTAAAGTCGATTTAGTTTGTGTGCCGGTTGGCTAGTAACATTGTTGTTATTTGACGTTGCAAGTACTAGTAGTCCAGGTCACATTCGCATCACGTGACGTAGCTACTAGTAGACTATCGGTTTCTTGCTTGTTGTGGATGGCGATTGTCCAAGCGGTTTACACGGTACGGTTACCTTGACCGTCTAAAGTCGATTTAGTTTGTGCCGGTTGGCTAGTAACATTGTTGATATTTGACGTTGCAAGTACTAGTAGCTGAATGATACACCAGGAAATCGTGTTTTCTATGGCATCCAGAGACCTAATCTATAGAATAGGACAGCATCAGTATTTTGGTTTAGGGAGACGTAGGCCGATTTATTATTTTACGAAGTCCATAAACAGATTACCGTTCATTTTATCATGGACCTAAGGAATAATTAGTTCTTAACATTCTAAACTTCAACACTTTTGTAGGCTTCATACCACAGATAATTGAACACTTATACTTCTATCTTTTTTATAGCCGTTATAACAGACAAATGCATTCAAACAAAACTGTAATAAAAATGTAGGTCAATTATTTAACTCGACTTTGATAAACGTGAACAATTTAAAAAATCTGTATATGTGTCTAATTTTATCCGTGAGTTTATAGGCCATATAATGTTCTCTGTGGTGATTCAACCCTTCATCTTTTAGCCGTCAGACGAGCGAGTATTATATGTGGATTTTATAGTTAGCTGCGTTAAGTACCGCATTTCTACAAGTAATTAGTTCGTATTAATTTGGTTCTAGATTTTCACCGCACGTGTTTAAAGAAGTAAACAACACGCAGTCAAATAAAAAAAAAATGAGTTGTCAAAATGTTTTGCTTATAGTAGTTGTTGGTATTTTGATTTATTTTATGTTTTTAAGGCCTCCACTCCATCCCTACATCTTAATTCTTAAGCATAACCAAAAATAGCCAACATAGACTATTATTATTATTTTGATAATGCAGTATTATTAATAATGTACTTTATTTTACCATTAAAGTAAATTGTGCTTATTTTACCTTACTCTATGGCAGAAATAGTCTGTCAATAAATATAGAAGGAATAAACATGTCAAGTATTGCGCGATCTTTGAGCTTAAAAATAAAAACGTCGTGTTTGCCAACTTGAGGCGGCCGATACTGGAGGCCGGTTTGTTATTTTTGTAATGATAACAGCTGTAAGACTGATAACGCCGATAGCCTTGGTTGATTGACATTGCGAGATCTCTGACCTCGCCCAACCAACCGGTACGTCACCGTGAGCTTCTCAAGTACGTGTCTTATCGTAGAAGATTTTTGTTTTCGTTATTAGAACGATTTAACCGTTTACGAGTTTAGAGTTTTAGAGCACTTCTACTTATGAATGAGACGTAATTTATGTCATGGTTGTTAGTAAATATTAGGCACGTTGCTGCGCCTTAGTTATCCACAATTAAAGTTTCAGATTAAGTTATTAAGCTACTAATTTTTGTCACTGCCGGGAAAATGTGTTGTACAAAAATAGCACTGACACGGTTCTTTATAATTTGAAAATAATAATCCTTAGCATAAAAAATGTTTTTGTATTTTGTATAATTTTCCAATGAATCGCGCAGCGCGCCGTTAATTAAGGTCAGTTGAGTAATCTTGAACTGAATCATTAGAAAGCGCGTTGTATTAATTGAAGCATAGCAATTAGTAAAATTCCATGAAAAGGATTAAAGACCATTTTGAACAAATTTTTTTAAGGAATTCAAAATAACGTTTGACTTAGAATCTCTTGGAAGTTAGTGACGGTAGTGGTAAATAAGTATGGAAATAAGTGCATTTCTGGCTTTGACTTTGAATTGAACTGAAGATGAATAAAGGTAAACCGGGTATAGCTCATACTTTATCCCTTTTCAAAAAATAAATCACAACAATTTTAAGTTTGCATCGCCCCTCTTTTGGAAGTTTCGACCAAAAAGTGTTGTTTGCTCAAAACGTAAGTTCCACGAACCTTGGAAAATTCCACAAGTTTCGATTTATTAACTGAGTTCTCTAAAGGAAAAAACGGAGGTAGTTTATTAGATTGCGTTGTAAAATTTTTTTAAACAAAGAAAACACATAAAACTACCTTAACTTTAGTTGAGTTCGCAAACTTATTCTTGAGATTTTGCAAAAGTATGAGATGTCTAACTTAAAAAGATCTAAAAGGAGAAGTCGATTAGTGCGATAAATTTCCGAGATGGAGACCACACAAACAGAGGGACAGGCAACTCGTTGTGTGCGCAGATGACCGCGTGTGAGCGTATTTCCGTCCCCGACCTTCACTCATGTACGTAACGGCGGAAAGTGACATTATATTGCCCTTGTCACCCATTGGCTACTGTGGCGGGCGTGTGTCATCCTTCCTCCGCGCCCCGCTCGCGTCCGTCCGTGTGTCACATAACGTCATCTCCGACTTTCCTGTTTTATTGTGTGGTCAGTTACACGCCCATAAAATGTTTATTACTTATTCCTGATGATACTGTACTTTATGTTATTTAAGGAGTTTTCACTGTTGGCTCTATCTGCCCCGAAGTGGACTCTTAACACAACACACACATATAGAATAAACAGTGTTCATCCTTCACTATAGCGGGACGTTGTATAGTAGTCTATATTAATGTGGTGCAATGTACTAGTCTACTCTAACTTTATTTGTTTGCGGTTTATGTATGGTATTTAATATTAAGCAATGCTCCGACCACTTCACTGTATATAAATTATTAATGACCAGATAGATGATTCTCAAATTTGCGTATCCATCCGCCTGTCTGTCCATCTGTTCTATAACTCTTGTTAGAACGGTTCTAGCAACTTTAAACTTGGCACGTATGTTGCTCTTGGTCCAAGAAAGAATTCTATTAATTTTGGTGTCAAAAGGTGAGCAAGTTTTCCCTTGGGAAGACGGGATATAGATATTCCATGCCATCTTGGTTATAACAAATATGGATGCAGTTGAATGTATGTATGTATGTATGAATAATGTTGCAGTTATATGTTGCTTATGAAAGTAAGTATGCTGCCTGTACAGTGAGAGACACCCTTTATTTCTGGGATGCGCCAGCCTTTTTATGGTTTATTAAGGAGCGGACAGGTCCTTCTTAAGGACCTTTCGTTACGTTCCCTCGGGTCTCGGTTGTTTGTCTTTTACTCTCAAGTTCACAGGAATCAGATACAGTATTAGGATACGATTGGTTGAATAATGAAAACGTGAAACACTTTGTTCGATATAAGGTCAAAAATAATTGATAATATACGAACGTAAAAGACAATAGCTTTCACAGAATAATAGTTACAACATAACCCATCAATAAGGTCATGTACCTGGGAGGTTTACAAGGTGGACTGTTCAACGGATGTAAACTAAATAAGCAATTCCAAGGCCTATTCGAGAATGAAATGGGTTTTTGTTCTAACTGACACATACATAATTATAGACAGAGCAAGGAATTCACTTAGGCCAGCCATTGTCGCCTCCGATGTAAACAAATCCTTTCCTGGTAAAAGGTGTGCAGCAATCCACTTTTTAGTGGCAGAAATAATTGTTTTCTGTGTATAATTCACTCCCTGCATTGTAATGCCTGAGTTACACAACCCCTGGTTACATCATTGGCTGGAGTAAGAGTTATTAAGTTATAGAATTAAACGTAGAAGTGAATCAGTATTTTTTCTAAGTACTTTATCCAAGTAATATATTTGTTCAATTGCGTACATAAAAACTGTTTTTGAGGGGCCTAATATAAGAGGAACTAGTTTTGTAAACCATCAAAATAAAAGGAGAATATGGGACACTTTGTTGAAAAAGTTGTTTTGTTAACCGTTATAAATGTGTATTATGTACAGGATTTATAAAACATAAACTAATGGTACAAACGTGGTATACGGTTTTGTAAAAAAATACACTCGATTATAAATTATTTTCAAAATATTTTAAAAAGGATTTCAAGTTGTAATTAATAATTATCTATTAATTTATGTAATAGCCTACCTTAATATGAATCAAAATTGGAATATTCGGAGAGATAATTTTAACCAATTTGTGGGGTGGTAATGATAAGTCCATTCATCGGAAATAAAAACTTTGCCCTTCTGGAAATATAATTGAATCGTAATGCTCTGCCTTTTACCATTATATAAGTTAAACGTTCATATAACGATTTAATTGCATTGTAAATAGTCAATTAATTTGTTATGCGTATAGAAACATAAATTATTTTAAACATAAAAATTGCTGTAATTTTTATGCTATAAGCTTAAATCTATAACTCAATTTTTAAAAAGGTTTTAAATGTGTATATATTTTTGTAGATTGTGTTTTCTTAATAGTCAGTCTTTTAAAGACATCACGAATTGACTCACAGGAACTCAAGTACTTTTAAAATTAAGAACTCTTTTGTAAATTGAGGTGTTGTAAGGTAGGTACGTATCTTGTATGGATCTGTGAAGTGTTGACAAGAGAGGGCATCATTCTATGAGTACGAGGGTACCGCGAGTCGATCCTTGCACAACCTACCCCATCCCAAACTGTGACGTCACGGGTCTCTGCGTCACCCCCCCCCCACCGGCCATGACGTCACACCTGCCTAGCGCAAGGACGTTAACATTGCCAAATCTCGCAACGCCAGATCGATTGTCGAGTGCTCTCCTCTTATTAAGAAAATAAAATACTTAAGTGTCATGTATTTTAAATAAACATTTTCCTTTCTGGAATAATATATAGTGGATGGACGCTAACCCAATTAATTAACTTAATTAGAAATTTAGCTATTTTTATCATAACCTCTTTCATACCAGTGTGGTTACAGTTGAATCAAAGCTACCTAGTTCTAACGCCAGATGGTTTTAAAGTAGGTTTTTCTTAGAGGGTTGGAATTTTCACTGGTTATACCTAAAGTTTTCAACAGAAAACTGTCAAAACCTATTTGATAGAATTCATAATATCGGCAATTCCTTTGGGTAAATATTGTCTATATTCAGTAAATGACCGTGTTGAATCAACTAATTTGTCGAAATGCAAATCGTTTCTACCATATAATCCACATATGTTCTTTAAACACCCAAAGATATTATTTACTCGACTTGCTTTTCATCGTGTTTTGGTGCAGATTTAGTGTTTATAACATGAATGAATCATGAGTCGTCCCACAATTATAACAAAGAAACTGAATAAAACTCCCAACGTCTGTTGCTTTTCCACATCTACTTCATTGGAATAGGAAATCTAAATAAAAAACTAGTGTCATACACAGTGCCGCATTTCCCTATAGGCCCACTAGGCCCAGGCCTAGGGCGCAAAATTTTAGGGGGCGCATAAATTTTAAAGTAAACAAAAGAAAAAAGTTGCGGCGGCGGGTGGTGTTGGCGCTCGGCGGGGCGGGTGGCCAAGGTCAACTAGGTCCGGGGTGCGACGTTGACTCATTCATTGGTTCATTGCTTTTATTTATTCAAAACACTCCTATATATATATATATATATATATATATATATATATATATATATATATATATATATATATATATATATATATATACTATTGTAATTATCTTTCATCAAAATTACGTAATTAAGAAATTTACTGGATTTCTACGTCAGTGTAATCAGAGTCCTCTGGGGGGGGGGGGGCGCTCTTTGGTCTGTAGGCCTAGGGGCGCCGAATTTGTAAATGCGGCCCTGGTCATACACTGACCAGCTATCATGCACCATTTCCTTCCTGTAAGACACAGCTCGCACCGCATAATCTGAAGGCGTTAATTGTAACACGTTTTAAACATTTGTGTTTCTTGAGTAGAAGTTGGCATCCCGAGTGGAAACCGGATGAAGATCTTGCCTTTTTCGGACCTCGTCCGTCTTGTATGTGAACACTCTCTATAACATCATGTAAAGCAATTGTCCGTGTTCTTCCAAACCATGGAGGCATTGCAACGAGATCCTTATAAAACTCAGATGTAGATGATCCCATATACTGTAATTATCGGACTATGGAGGCTTGAAACCCTGTGAAACCAAGATGTAGATGCTCACATACACTGTTATTGTCAGGCGATGGAGCCTTGATATCCAGTGACACCCAGATGTAGATGCTCACATATACTGTTATTGTCAGACGATGGTGCCTTGAGATCCTGTGAAACCCAGATGTAGATGCCCACATACACTGTTATTGTCAGGCGATGGAGCCTTGATATCCAGTGACACCCAGATGTAGATGCTCACATACACTGTTATTGTCAGACGATGGTGCCTTGAGATCCTGTGAAACCCAGATGTAGATGATCACATATACTGTTATTGTCAGGCGATGGAGGCTTGTGACCCTGTGAAACCCAGATGTAGATGCTCCCTTGTATTGTTATTGACAACAGGAAGACCCCAATCGTTGCTTAACTTATATTGAGTTCGACCTTGCCCTTTGATTGTCGATTGTTTCGTAACAGTTTCTAGTCAGCTAACGCCACCGCGCCGCTCTTCTTATCTAAACGTGCATTTCTCGTGAACTTTACCGCCCTTTAACACTATCTGTGTTTACCGCCTCTGTGTGTGTCTCTTTTTACTGTTTAATAGCATTTATCAGAGCTATACTACATGAATAACCTGTTGTTACTGCGTACCAAAAGTGAAGATTATCGTCAATGTCCGAGTAAACCTTTTCCTCTTTTACTATCTTCCGTAAATAACTTTTTTCGGAAATAACTTTTTTGTGTGTTCAAACGAATTCTTTGGTACATAAACCTAACAATGTTTAACCCCACATTCAAACCTCTCATGTGGATTCGGATAATAAAAAATTACAAATTTCAATTTTTGTTACTGTTTTGTGCCCTGTTTGGGTACTGTTCGATTGCTCATTTAATTAAAGACCCTGGTAGTCATTCCCACGAAGCTTGTTGAAGATAGGCTAAATTAAAATATATTATTCTCAGTTCCATAACTAGTTTTCTAAAACAAAATTATACATGTTGGAACCGTACTAGGCCAAGGTGAACGACTTGCTCAGCTGTTTACTTAGTCAGGCAGTTTTCTTAATTATACTAGTTTTCGGTAGATAATATATCCAATTGAGTAGGCTATATAGGAAGTTATTTTGGAGGAACGAGTTTGGTATATTTAAAACCATCGAAATAGGAGGAGAATATGAAACCCTTTCTTGATAGAATTGTTATATTCACCGTCATTAAATGTGTATTATTATTATTATAGAACATGGTCCTAATTGGATAAACGTGATGTATGGTTTTATATACAAAAACACTTAATACATTACGTAAATTATTATCAATTATTAAAGAGAATTTCATTTTTTAATTAACAATTATCTATTAAATATATATAGGTGGCAATAACCTAGTTTAATTTCATTCAAAATGCGAATATTTTGAGCGCTAGTTTTAACCAGTTTGTGGTGTTGGATTAACCCATTCATTGGAAAAAAAAGTTTCCTTCTGGAATTAAAATATAATTTTAATTTCCTGCTTTTACTATTATATAGATTTTACGATCATTTGACAATCCAATTGAATTGTAAATATTGATTTGTTATGCGTGCCGAAACATGAGTTATGTAATGTAATAAAATTGCTGTTTTTATACACTATCAGCATAGATTTTTAACTAAATTAAAAACTGTTTCTTTAATATGCATGTGTGCTATCTGATTGTGTTGTCTTAATAATTGGCCATTTTAAGACGTCTCGGTCTAAACTCACAGGAACTCTACACAGTGCGTTCTCTATATTTGATAAAGAGACTTTACTCATATAACACATTATTTGTGTTTGTAATATGTATTACATTACCCAATGTATGGTGTAACTGCGATACAAACAGTAATTATAAGACAAATTAATTTCGTGTTGTTTGTTCACACATGTTGGGCAGCAACAAACACGCCTGTTCAAATCAATATCAAACTCATACAGGGAGAGGTTCCAGAGCTACCATTTCATTTATGTTGTGACCTTCATTAGATAAATTGCTAATTAATACACATGTTCGTTTAAACATTATAGCAGTACACATTGTCAAAGTGGAAATAAATAAAAACTCTTTCAGTGTATCGTTGTCACACAACATTTACGATATTGAAATATAAAATTCAAAATAAACCATCAATACCATCTTGTAAACCCTTTCTGAGATATATTAAAATTACATTATACTTAACGCAAAACCAGCAGGTTATTCACCAGAAGGTTACATGAAACAGTACAGTCACTAGAATGAGAGACAAGCCCTTTCAGTACAGTCTGTACTCTGAGTTGATTGATCCATCGTTTATTTCTGTCTGACATTTAAAGATCTATATCGGGCGCAGGTGATATCTGGTATCTCGTCACAAAGTGTCTGTTAGCATTTCGAATTGTTTCAGTCGTCTTATGTGGGCATATATATGCTCACGTACTTTATAGAAAACCAATTATTTACTCTGAAAGATTTTAATACGTGATATAATTATTATTCTTAAAAATGTGTTACTGATTAACATAGCCTACAGCAAAAGTGTTGCAATGCTTGAAATTTTGTAGTGAAATTAATTATAACAATCAACTATTACAAAATTACTTTATAGTTAATAACACCTTTCAGGGGCAAATAAATTATATTTTTGTAGCATAAATATTGATTTTGTTTAACAAAACAACGTAAAACTCATAGTTTTATGAGGTATCGATTAATGAGACGTATGCATACACTTATTTTATGTAAATTTAAAAACAAAATCTAGCATAATGATAAAATTATTTTATGGGACGCCTTCAAATTCATGTAACGCAATAACGCTACAAATACTCAGCTGTTGCCTTGTATATATTGCAGGCGTCATGAAGGTCGGCGAAACAGTTGCGTGCTGTGGTGAATGGGTGGGACAACCTCTTATCTAATGTAGGTCAGGCTGTTTAACGACGCTGCGTCCACCCCAAGAGAAAAGGATGCTGACACTCAGCCGATTATGAATTTTTATCCTGTAAATGTATCATTATCTTCCTCCCATTGCTTCTTCCATTACAGTACAGTTAAATTGGAATAATGTTTCATAACTGTGTTACATTCATTTATTAAATGCAAACTATAATTTTATTTTATTTATACAAATAAAACCATGGTTTATTTTCAAATTTATCTTATGATCAATGATATAACTTGATTGATGAAAATCTTAATCTGAGACAAGACCAATCTGAAGCTTTTTCTGTTTTTGTTGACAAATAGAGGAGGGAGGAATCGGTATTTACTTAACAAGTTATGTAAATTTATCCATTAACCTTTGTCCAGCGTGAAAGATGTGCTATGAGGTAAAACTGAGGGTTTACACATAATCATACAAGAGCAATAATAGAGAATTTCACTGGTATTAATGAACGTTATTACTGCACTAGTAGTAAATTGATGGTAATATTACAAATGATATAATAAGATAATTAAAACGTGGAATTAGGTAAAAAAAAAAAAAATAGTTATAAAGTGTTAGATTTTGTATAATCTTTATATGGTTAGCAATTAACTAACATAGATGTGTGGATGTTTGTCTAAGGTTATGTTAAAAAAATCAGCTGAACATGGTCATTTGTTGTTTTTGGAGATCATGATGATTATGATTTATTAGCTCTCACATCACAGTTAAAAGCTCTCACATCACAGTTAAGATGTTTAGTCTATTTATTGATATACCTCATTGTACACAGTGGTGTTTTAAGCTCATTTAATGTCCAAAATTAAATTAAAATTAAATGTCATTTTTTTGTTGGGTAATTCAATACATTGGAATTTATATTTATTCTTGCCCTATCCAGGTGTTTAATGTGCAAATATCAATTTGCTCTATTTGAAATGTCAATTATATTTGATTATGGTCTAAAAATTAGGTTCCAAGGAACAGATGTCTCCAAGGTAAAAGTTGAGTAGAGGTATTAAATTCTATTCAGCAATCCTGTAGATGTACACATTGCAGACTGCAGATACTGAGTGTGTGGTTTTGACAGTTAACAGATGAGGTATTAGAGCCAAGGAGAGATGGCCGGAGTCACAGTCACTGGGATGTCACGCTCGATGAGGAGCCAGGTCAAGTCAAGGTTCATCCACTGGTCTCTGTCCACCACAGCGACCAGAGGACAGGCCACCCAGATCAGCTACAAGGCTGCTCCCAAAGGCGATGTCGAGTTCAAACCCATCCGCAGCGTACTTTGTGCTAACAGAGGTTAGGCTTGATCTGTTAAGGTTTAAGGTCATTGTCATCAGTGGCGTAGTTAGAGTAAACTTTTGGGGGGAGCGAAATCTGAATAATCTGAGGGGTATATATAAAAAGTGCCACACCCTGGAGAATTTCAAAGTTTTGTGTTGAGAAGGAAACACGATTTTTCCGGAAATTTGCCATCGTTCAGTGATAGAAAAAATCAGTAACACTACATTTCGAGATCTGAAATCTGACCTCTTCTTCAGGTAAATACCTAACCTAACACATAATTACAAACTAGGTTAATAGAAACAAATCATACCAGAGCGTTGTGTCGCGCCTAATGGTTTTTTATTAAGTGCATGTTTTAGAGTTAGTGAAATTGACACACAACATGGTGGTTGTGATTTCTGACTAGGCGTATCACAACGCTCTGATATGATTTGTTTATTTTAACCTAGTTTGTAATTATGTGTTAAAGTTAGCTGTTTACCTGAAAAAGAGATCAGATTGTAGATCTTGAAACGTACTGTTACTGATTTTTTTGTATCACTGAACAGTGGTAAATGTCCTGTTTCCCTCACAATCCTTCCTTCCTCAAACATAAACTTCAAACAAAGAATTTTGTGTTGAATAAGAGTTTTTAGCAAATTCAACTTAAGTAAAATTTAGGACATTATAAACAATATTGTTTCCTAGCTCAAACTTAAAACATAAACCTTTTATGTTTATAAAATATTATTTCAAAATTTCACAGAGATACATATTGACATCTCCCCTGGCTACACACAACATTCGTCATCATCAATACTGTATTATTAGTAAATCCTCAAGGCAGGGAGGGATTTAAAACATTCAATCTTTCTAAATTATAAACTTATGCTATAATTTTAGGTATAACCATGTAAAAGTATATAAATCACTATACTGTAAAAAATAATGTATTTACACATAACATTTTGAAATTAGATTGTTTTAGTAGTATTGTGTTAATTTTGCAAGATTTTAGATTTACTTTATAAAAACTGAGTTCTGTTGAGGTTGAGCGATAGGAGAGGGCTTGATACTCTAGCTCCACGTCTTTTAGTAAATGCATTTTTCATATTGTCCTTTTTATTCTGATTATCACAGAATTAGTAGAAAATATCCAGATTTTAAGACTGTTGGAGTAGAAGAGGATCATAAACATATGAACCTCTTAATGTTTTATGATATCTAGGACCAGAGTACAGTCACACAATTAAACTGCCTTAGCGTATATTCTACATCTGAATCAATATTATAACAAATTACAGATCTAGTGGTGTTTGTTTGGATTCTTGAAAAAAATATAACACTTATATTTATTTATAAGTGAATTATCTGAGCACTTTATAAGATTTTCATGCTATTAGTTAAATTACATTATGTTATATCTTGAAATTTGGAATTTCTTCAAGTGCAATCAACTAAAACTGTTAATAAGAATAATCTAAATGTAATTTATAACTGTTTAGGAGAGATCGCTATACGAGTGTTCCGAGCATGTACGGAGCTGGGTATCAGATCGGTGGCCATATATTCCGAGCAGGATAAGATGCACATGCACAGACAGAAGGCTGATGAGTCATACCTTGTTGGCAAGGGTCTGCCACCAGTCCAGGCCTATCTTAACATTCCAGAAATCATTCGAGTCGCTAAGGTTCGTATGAAGCACTTATATACAAAACATGGCTTATTCAAACACTTTCATGCTCCAAATCTATTCTCATACAATACTGCCAACGCACAAGTGAAACCAGTTTAAATTGTGTAATTTAGTAAACTATTCAGGATGTAAAGATACAGAGATTGTTTAAGACTTTTCCTACTAAGGCTGACAAGGCTAGCTGCCTAGGCGGTAGATCTCAAAAACCACATTTTTTATTATTGAATTTTTATGAAAAATTTAAATCGAAAGATTGTTGTAAATAAGATATTAAAAAAATCTTCATAGTTCATTCTCAGGTAAAATACATCTGATTGGTTGATTTCCTTGAGTGATACTGTAAGACTTTTATTGATAAATATTATTTATGTAATCGAAACCTTTAGAAATATAACCATACAATTCTTGTATTCTGTGGGGTGTTAAGAAATTGCCTCTTCTGTCATCACTTGCCTAGGATATACATATATATAAAAATATAACTCCCCACTATCCACTTGATAGTAACTCATAATGTGACAAAATACTGTAATCAATTTAGATTAGAAAGTCCGATAATTTATTGAAATTTTAATAAAAATTGATATTTTAACAGTAACTTTTACTTCTTTAAAAGATAAGATAAAAAATCATTAAAAATACTTTTTGTCTCACATGAGATTTTTTTGCAAAATGTTTACAAAAGATCGAAATGAAAGATTTGATTTAAAAGTAGATTTGAAGACAATTTGTTTATTTGATTTCTCCTAAGTGCTCATACAAGTATAGTATACAATTTTTATTATGTCATTCACAGGTTATTTTGCTAATACATATTTTATTACAATAAACTATATGTGCAAGTGTTTTCAATCTGTCAAAGATGACATATCCAAGATTAACATTTAAAGCCATGAAGACTCATAATTTAAGCTTTGAACTTTGCAGGAGAATGACGTAGACGCCATCCATCCTGGTTACGGTTTCTTGTCCGAGCGATCAGATTTTGCCCAGGCAGTGATTGACGCAGGAATAAGATTCATCGGCCCTTCACCTTTTGTAGTTCAACAGATGGGAGACAAAGTCGCAGCAAGAGTGGCTGCCATTGAGGCAGGTCAGTATTAATATTAGGGAAATAATGAAATTGGTTGATGCTATTGCTAAATGGAAGGAAACCATTTCATACATAACTCCTTACACCCCATCTATTCACTATAAAAATTCTTTATCCCCAAAAATAATTACCATCCTTCAGTAGAATTATTCTGAAACCATATTAAAATTTAGACAAATAAAGTTACATACCTTTCCATCGTCGATCCAACTTTTTTTATTTCAATGACGAATAGTTTCGGAAGCTCTTTCCTATTCTCAAATCACATTGTCTAATCAATGAAAACGGAATAGTCAAAATAAATAAAATTACACTTAACACACAAAAATAAAGAATCAATTAAATACATGCACTAAAACACTCTATACAGCAAAGGAATCAATGTATAATACAGTTTATATTATGTATGACCGGTCATGGAGATTGGCAGAAAACATACATATGTTCTTTAGTCACTTCTGCATCTTCTAAAATATTTAGTCATTCTTTTCCTCTCAACAAATTGTAAAATATTAATGAATCTGGGTATTTTATATGGATCTAATTTAATAGCATTTATCTACCGAATTTCTCCATGGAATGTACTTATGACAATGATACATAATTATATGTATGAACAGGAGTGCCGATTGTTCCTGGCACAGACGGCCCAGTCACCACTACGGACGAGGCCATGGAATTTTGCCTCAAACACGGTCTGCCTGTCATCTTCAAGGCTGCCTATGGAGGTGGAGGCCGAGGTATGAGAGTGGTGCGCAAAATGGAGGTAAGTTAAGTACTATCGTTTCATTAATACTGGTCCAAACATAGGGATGATATACCTCTAATCTGGTGCTGTGACCGGAATTTTTGTTTGGGTTCATATTTTATAATTTCTCAATCAAAGGCTTTTAAGATAACTTTTCTGATGTGAATAAGGCAAGAAAAAATGCTTTTGATCACTCTGAGGCATTTGGACTAGTTTTGGAACCATGCTTAATATGAGTATATGAATTTTATACTGTATCTGTAAGTGTATGAATTAGTATGAGATTGTAATATTTTTAACTGAACTATAATTTCAAATAATTATATATTTTAAATTAAATATCACTTAAGGAAATTATGTTTTTATAAAATATACCTTCAGTCATACACTTACTGTAATATATTCATACCGTTATCTTTGAATACGTACAATCCCTCATCAAACAAAGTGATTCCTGTTTTTAAAGAGGTAAGATTATGTAATAAAAGGTTATGTAACTGCTAATGGATTGTACCACCCTAACAGATAAATTTACAAGAAGTTTTTTGCTATTGCTGATTAATTTAACACTTGTTTATCCGTAATAATAACTGTATTACATTAATAAACATTATTTGCTAACATTTAACAGCTGTTTTGTTTATGTGTTGCTTCCAACTTTGTAAAGAAAACAATTCTGTTTGGTTTCGTAAAACACCTTCTGATTAAATTGTATTTAATAATTTTGTATTCATCAAATAAACTTCAATATTCCTTATTCGTTTATATATTCTAATAACAAAGTTTTCATGTTTGAAGTATAAAACAACAATGTGTACTCATGACACCAATGTATTGATTTCGTGTCAAGTTTTCAATCTAATGAGTTTTTATTAAATTTGACACTATTAATTTTCCTTGATTAGATTCATTTAACATGGAGTGTTGTGTTTTACCCCTCTCCTGTATGCAAGGCCTGAACAGGCTAGTTCATTTTATAGTTTATTTAAAATTATTTATATTGTTAAGGTTGTTTAGTAAATATGTGGGATTTCTTGGTTTACAAAGAGTCATATGTTCCGTTTCAGGTAGCGAATTAATAATATGATCTAATAATACCATGGATGCCTGGAAGTAATATGAGCGAAAGAAAGTTTACCTTTTTAGTTTAAACTAATAAGTAATAAGAGTCAACTATGTTGTCCCAATATAATTTTTGGAGGAAAAAAGTTGATGTTCTCTTTGTATTTACCAGTTTTTACAATATAGCAAATTTCTTTTGTAATTAACCATTCAACAGGTATTTGGTAAATTTTAAGCTTTCTCTTCCAACAAGTGGTTTCAGAAACCACTCAATTAAAACTATGAATAAGTAAGGGAAACTGTGTAACAGGAAGTAAAAGAGAACTTTGAAAGAGCGACATCAGAAGCAGCTGCTGCATTCGGTAACGGAGCGATGTTCATTGAGCGCTTCATCGAGCGACCGCGTCACATTGAAGTGCAGCTCATGGGAGACAAGGCTGGCAACGTGGTGCACCTGTACGAGAGGGACTGCTCAGTCCAGCGCAGACACCAGAAGGTGGTGGAGATTGCACCTGCACCTCACCTTGACGATAAGGTACACAAACTTAGATGTTCTCTAAAACTATATTGTGTTACGAACGCTTTGTATAAAAGCCTATATACAAAACTATCTGGATGTGACTTAGTTGTAATTACTGTGATTGGGCTTTACCACACAAAAACTACTCAAAGTTTTTTAACATTTTACTTGGCAGTATACTCTTAGTGTGCCACATAACTAAGAATAAACAAGACTGGATGATGTATCTAAATGAATACATGCTAAGTAAAATGTTAAATTGTATATATCTTTATCTTCCCGAATCTATCTTTCCGGACTTTACAACTCATGTGTTTTATCTTTAATAATTTTATGATAATTCTTTGATTTATGGAGAATCTAAATTTGACTGTAGACATTAAACAAAAGTTAAAGAGAACATTGTACATAAATAGTTCACTATTAAATAATATGTGATTGTGATATCGAAACATTCTCTTTTAGAAAAGTAGAATAGAATACTAAACAATTTGAATGAAAATATACATAAAAACAGTATCACCTCTATTGATTATATAATTGGAAGAGAAACTCTTTGAATGATTACATAACGTTATAGAAATATATAAAATTGTTAACGATGGTTGTTAAAATAAGAATCATATTTATATCTATATTTATGTAATTCTGTAACAGTTGCATAGAGAACAAGAATTTTCGTGTGGTTTCGTAAATAATGCAATTTATTTCAACTGTAGACCCAAAAATATGTTTAAAACTTTTTTAAATTAATTTTATTTTCCCTACTATTATGCAATATCTTTAAACATTTTTAAATTAAGTGTTTTAGGAATTATGTAAAAGATGATACTGTTTTTCATGTGTTTCTGTGTCTGGTCAGATTTCAAGACAGGGTGTTCAAAATTCTGAAAAGGTACCATGTAGCATTTTAGAGCAAAATTTAAGTGTTTAGATTAGGTTAACATTTGACACTGTTAATTTATATTCAACCCAATATTTCAAATTGAAAGCCATTCAATCTATATTTTCTTCAACTATCTCAAGAGTTTTAAAGTATTTTGATTTTTATAAAAATCGTAGACATTGATGATAATTTTTTCTAATAACGTTTATTTTAGTAAGTTCAACACATGGAGCAAAAAAAAAGAAAACCTCAATGAAATTCTTAAAGTTCAAAAGAAAGCATTGTGAGTGATATTAAATTAAATTTATTTCGAATCTGTCAAAAGAAACTTTGGAGAGCTAAAGATTTTTACTGTATATCATGGCTTGTACATTTATGAGACTATAATGTTTGTAAAATATAATCAAGATAACTTAATAAATTGAAAAATCCATAGTTATAATACTTGTAAAAGAAATAAAATTACTGTAAACCATCACAGGTTAAATTTGTTTGAAAAAAAGACTAGGCATGCTGGTAACAATTTTTAAACTATATTCCTCCAAAATTAGAGTAATGAAAATAGTTTTTTTGTAAGAACTTAAGGATATTTAATAAACTTATCTCTATACTCAATTGAGGAATTTTACCAAGCTCAGAACACTATTTAAATATTTTATTGACATGACATGTTAGTTTGTGTTGTAGAGACTATTCATTTTATGTATGTACAATTTATGAATAAAGAGTTTATAACTTTGTTGTTACTCTAATATAACTTTCATACATTATTTATTTCGCTTTACTTTCTGTATGAAGGTTCGTCAATCGATGTTCACCAATGCTGTGAATCTTGCCAGACACGTCGGCTACTCTAATGCAGGAACTGTAGAGTTCTTGGCAGATAGCAGCGGAGGATTCTACTTTATAGAAGTCAATGCTCGGCTCCAAGTAGAGCACACTGTCACAGAGGAAATCACTGGGTATGTGGGAAACTGCATTGGTTACAACCATAAACAATTTAGCTGTTCTTAGATTTAATGTAATATTTTGTTGTAGAAAATGTCAATTGGAAAATTCAGGATGTAAATATATGGGTGTGGTTTAGTTTTTATATAATTGTTAAAAGAAAATTCTGATTGGTGACATTTATATTGCAGCAGATAAGATAGAACCCATAAAGTAGTAAAAATTTATGAGAGCTACAGTCATGTTTATAATTTGTGATAAGGAGGTATTTGATAAACTGAGAACATGCATTTAAACTTATTACGATTTTAATTCAAAATTCATTTTTCATTCTTCCACATTAAAATAAATTTTGAATTGAAACCTACTCTCTTCCATCAAGAATTCAAAGCAGATTATTATGATTTGCCTTAAAAATCTATATAATCAGTATTGTCCACTTAATATTGTACAAACTCAATTCCTTATAGATACAATAAGGTTAAAAACATTAAAGCACAATTTACAAAACCACAAAACAATAGTTATTAATAAGTAGTAACATAATATATTCATTAGAGTACATGGTAGAAAGCAAACTTGGGAGAGAGAAATATTTCATTGGAGTATTACTTATGTAACTAAATATTAGCCCAAGCTACAGAAAATTATTTGTATGTAACTATTGAAGCATTATAGTGAGTTTTTATAATTATGTTTAGAGTGGATTTGGTACAAACTCAAATTCGAGTTGCTGAAGGCATGACCCTGCCAGAGCTTGGTCTCACCCAAGAGAAGATCCATCAGCAAGGTTACGCAATACAGTGCCGAGTGACGACGGAAGATCCTGCCAAAAACTTCCAACCTGACACTGGCAGGATTGAGGTCAGTGTAAAATCTGAGTTATTTATTTTCCATACATCACATTATTCCATACAGAGTACAGATACTCAATGAAGGTGAATAATCAATCACAAATTTCAAATTGAACAATAACAATGGTTCCAAATTAAGAATTATACAATTAAGATTAATTATGAATTAACCCAATTTAAATTTTAAAGGGTTTACATATTTTGAATAACAGGTACGATTATAAAAACTAAGCACCTTTAAAGCATCCTTAAAACTTGCTTTATAGTTCTTTTAGATTTAATTACTTGATGATTAAACAGTTTTAAACCTCAAACTGACATGAAATGGAAGAACAGAACTTGTTTTATATAGGTGAATTGAATCACCAACAAATCTCAAGTTATATAAGGTTTTACTTACGTCTTAAAATAAATAATTTTGGAAAGTACTTTTAAAACATTGTGTGAAAAATATGCACATTTGCAACTGCTATATCTTTAGTATTAGTTTCCTGTGAGGAATGTAGATTTATTTGGGTTATAACAATTTTTTTCAAGCAGAATAATTTTTTATTTTGAAGCATTTCCTCTAAACTGAATGCTATAAAGAGTGTTGGAATGAACATTGTTGTTTAAATAAACCATTCTTAATGTATATTTTTCATCAGTTTTCGAGATAAATCCTGTACAAAATATGCTTTATTTAATTTGATTCAATTTAACTTGTCATGAATGAACTTAATTTGGCATATGAAAGATTTACTAATGTTAAAGAACACATACAAGTAGATTATCATTTTCTATTGTATTATAAGTAGAACTGAAAGCCTTAAAAGTTGTAGGTTTTTTTATACGTTTAGAAAGTAATAGAAGAGAAACGTTCTTTAAAGCATCATAATTTTGTCAAATTAATAATTTAAGAACATTTGGGTTTTTATTTTGATTACAGTTGTGGCATCATTAGCAAACAATACCTTTTTGAGTAACATATTTTTTCATTAAACCATTGTTTAAATCAAAGACAACATTAAAAATAAAGTGGACTCATTATTAATTCTTGAGAGACACCTGAAAGTGATAAATTTAAATATTAAAAAGCTTTAAGATGACTTAATTCAGCTTTTTGCCTCCTGTTTAGGAAAATTTGTCAAAATACCTAAGTAGGCTTTCAATTTTTCACTCTAAAAAACGAATATATGCTGCTCATACCAGTTAAATATTTGAGATAGTCTTAAAAAGTTTGGTTCTTTTTGTTAGTCTGTGTGATACATTGTTCTTCTGTATTTTCTTAAAAATTGTAAAGCAATTTAATGTGTTTATTGAAATCCATATATTAATTTCCAATCCCATCAGTCACATTATCTTATTATTAGTATTGTAATGAGTCAATAACGTAGCCAGGGAAAAAATTGGGGGAGAGGAGGGGGTAGAGACAACTGATATTTTCTCAAAGTGGCCAGAAAGTTAAGGCTTCATTTTGTTCCTTAAAAAGTTCTTTACCCAATCTTTTTGAGAACAACTTTCAGCAGTACATGACAGTAATACCCAATTATTTAAATAATAGTAATCGTTTACTAGAAAAGTTATTGAAACAATTAAAAATTGGGGGTCCTCCTTGTACCCCTTCGCTGGTCTTATCCTTATTGACCTACATCCTTATAATGAATAAATAACATGATTATATAACCCTTTGATCCAATCAACTGATCGAAATCAATGGCCATAATAATGTAAATAACACTGTCAATAGAGGCAATTACGTAACCTTTTGGAAAATATATACTATTTAATCAAACAAAAATAATTAATCTCTCAACAATATTACTTTCAGGTATTCAGGAGTGGAGAGGGTATGGGTATCCGATTGGATGGAGCCTCAGCATTTGCTGGTGCCATCATTTCACCATACTACGACTCACTGCTAGTGAAGGTCATTGCCCATGCTGCCGATTTGCAAGCCTCTTGCGCCAAGATGAGTCGAGCACTGTGTGAGTTCCGAGTCCGAGGTGTCAAGGTTGGTCCTCATTGACTATCTTCATCATAATAATGGAACAAACATTTATAATCAAATACAAATATGTTCACGTGATGTATGCATTTTTGACGTGGGCAAATTCTTAACAAATTAATTAATTACGTTATTGTATTCCAGACGAACATTCCATTCTTGTTGAACGTACTGCAGAATCAGAAGTTTGTCAATGGAACAGTCGACACATATTTTATTGACGAAAATCCGCAACTATTTACAATGAAACCCTCACAAAACAGAGCCCAGAAACTGCTCAACTATCTCGGTTCTGTCCTCGTCAACGGTCCTTCTACACCTCTAGCAACTGAACTGAAACCTGCTGACGTCAAGCCTCCAATACCCGAGCTGCCAATTGGTATGTGGCCTGTAACTGACTATTGTCTCACCTGGTGGAGGCTCTCTGCTTCCTTTCAAATTTTCTTTTATCGAAAACCAATTCCTGTAAATAATATGTAACTTGCCATAAACGGTTTTATCCTAATATTCTAACAAGTTCTATCAGTCAAAATTATTTGTTTTAAAATCAATTTTAAACAAATGTTGAATAGTAAGAAATATAAAAGTTATATTGTGAAAAACAATAGCTACACTTTAAAATAGTTTTAATTTATTGATTATCTTATTCTTTATCTTACAAAAAAATTTAGTAAATGAGTTATAAAAATGTTCCCTACATTTTTTTCGTTACTATGCACATTTTAAAATAGTTTATATTAGTAACATTACAAATAAAAATTACTTTTTTAAACAAGGTTCAAACTATCAGCTATTGACTACATTTTTATTTAATATTTTTTCTGCTTTGTTGCTTGCACCTTTGCCTGTGCAATATAAACACTGTACATTTTATTTATAAGGTAGTTATTTACAGGATTAGAATACTAACGTGGTTTTGATAAAATTAAACATTCTAGTCTATTATTTTGTACTTATGATTGATAGTTACTGTAAATTATACCATACAGAAATTATTACAGAATTATGAATTTTGTATTTGTTTGTAAACCACGACGTAAAACCTGCAGCTGATTATAATAGCAAAAGGTTAAATTAATTATCCTTAATTCAAAATGCATGAAGTATTTTATTCATCAATCCATTCAGTAGTTCTATTGTATGTCAAGTTCAGTTTCATTCTTGTATTTCAATAATTTTGTGAATGAAATAGTGAAAACATTTAAAATCTTAGTTTTGTATCAAGATATTCTGCGTTATTCCAAAATTACTTTAACTTTTATACTAACTATGTTAAATTTATAAAGTAAGCTATACAAAATATAACTATTCAAAATATACTAGAGAAATAATACTGAACTTAACACTTTCATTCATTAGTTGATCTTATTATGAAAACTCTTCATCAGCATGATATGGACAGTTAAATTCATATTATTTATTGTCTGTAGATATGGAGTTGAACTAAATTTTATCCAGCATAAATTACATATTTTTAATACATTATCCATACCATATGTAATTAAACATCAAGAACAATTATTACAATTTATTAACATTGTTTTATGTACTGTATGTTTAGTTTAGTATTCACTTTTTATTAAAAGTAGTTCACCCTGTAGTACATTTTGAAATGTTTAGTTTCATTTTTCAAACTTAAAATTTAAGTAACTTAACATTAACCCTAGATCCGTGCAAGTTAAATAATATACATTCAAAATAGTCACACCATATTCATTAATTTACAACAATATTTTGAGAAAATCACCATATATACAAGTTCTGAACATAAATGGACAATGTTGTATATTGCTTTTATTCGAAAAATATAGTATATCATTATTTATGCAAAAGAAAGTAAACTTATTGTTCCGTTATATAAATTAATTGATGTTATAATTCTGTATAAAAATCCCATTTCAAGTAAAAAATACATTTACTACATTTATTTTTTCATTTACTGCTATTTTTCACATGATAAGAAATTACATTAATTATTGTAGGGTTTTACATTAACATATCGGTTTGATGGGAAAAATATTTATTTGTTTATATATTTGTTAATATTTTTGTCCAACAATAACTGATCAATAAAAAAAAAATGCATTTGTACCTCAGATACCTATATATATGGGATATGAGGGAAAATGGCTGGGAAGGGAATGATACCAAAAACTAGATGCTACATCAGTCAAATTCAAAATTCAGCTGTTTTCACACTATGATGTAAATACCATATACATGGTATGTTAAAAAAGTAATGGGAATTTCATTTTTTTAACTATTTATTTATTTATCTACAGTAATGTTGTCACCTGCAAAATAGTTGCCATTAGATGTTCTGCAGGGGTAGTCGGCTTTCGACTACACGGGAGGCCTCCCCTTTCTTCGGGGAGGATGGCGACCCCGGGGCTACCTGAGCCTAGCTGTGAGACTCTCCTCACAGTCCTTCTAGAGCTAAGGTCTTTCTTCTCTCTTTCGGATCTTAGCTCTACATCTTTTATCTTTTCTGGGCAAATCTCACCCACCTCTTCTTTTCTTCGACCCCACGTGGGTGTCACTTCCTCCTTCTTTTCGACCGGCGCATACCGGAGAACCCGGGGAGTGTCCCTGAATTGTCGCAGGGACTGATGTGTGCTTTGCACTGCCGATGGTGTTTTCTCTGGTATGACGCCAGGAGCCAGCCCCTTCGGGCCCTAGTCAGGAAGTGCGCCATGGATGCAGAGGTCGGACTCTGCATTGCTACGGTCGGCCCCCGGCACGTCTGGTTTCCGGTGCTGGGAGTAGTACGGAGGTCGGGCCCCAGGGAACTGGGGTAGAGGCTCAGTCCTCGAGGGTACACCCGTTCCCGATTTTTCCGGGCCGCCCTTGTCGCACGATGCGCTGGTAAACCTAAAGTATGGAATTGCAAAAACCCATCGACAACGATACAGAAAGGTTGGAGAAGGAATTCCCCCCTCTCCCTTCGTGTACTGCAGACCCGTTTGCTAAGAGTAGTCGTTTATTAAGGTCCCCTCCTTCGCGACCTCATAGCGAGACTCCGACTTTCGGCATCTCTGCAGGCCATGGCTTCCTGTGCCTCACAAGACACGGGTACACCGGTTGTCTCTGATGAGTTTCAGTCGGAGGAGACACCAGTCAGAAGTCAGGAAATATTTTTTCCCTTGGCTTCCCCCGATGGGAAGAACATGGAGTATGCGGCGGACACCATCTTCACGGAGGTAAAGAGGATGAAAGACGTCCTTCTCGACATGCGAGCAGCTACGTCGAGACAAAAGAGCCTAAGCACGGCAGTCAGGAACGGCATGGTCTCTCTGGAGTCGTCTCTAGATCTGATCGGTACATTTTGGCAGGTCTGGAAGATATCGATGGAGAGACCTGCAGAGAGAAAGTTGCGAAAAAAGAGACTCAGGCCCCATCACCATCTATGGTGGCAGCAGCCTCTACCACGGCTGGGAAAAGAGCGGCCGGAAGTCCCCCTGAACATCCAAGGGAGGAAAAGCGGCAGAGAGACGCCGGAGAGCCTGCTTCTGTCAACGAGACAGAAGAGAGCGAGTTTCGCCCGGTAGTCTCTAAAAAGAAAAAAAGGAAAGCGAAGGCCGTAGATAAGAGCGGGAAGAGGCAAGACCTACCTCCACCTCCTCCCCCACAAGTAAAGAAGCCGGAGAAACTCCCGCGTTCCAGGCCTGGGAGGCAGGTGGTGATTGTCAAGCCTAAAGCTGGCAAGTCATACGCCGAGATTCTTGGTGCAATGAGGGCTGGAGTTACTCCCGAAGAGTCAGGCACCGTGGTACGCCACATAAGGAAGACTGTCACGGGAGGAGTATTACTGGAAATCGCAAAATGCGACGACAGAAGGAAACTCCAGGAGGCGATACAGAAGGCGGTGGGCGACAGGGGCGATGTTCGCTCCATTGTTCCTAAGGCAAGGCTAGAGATCCTAGATCTGGATGCCTTGACCACCGAAGCCGACATCTCGGACGCCCTAAGCAGGGAGTTTCCTGTCCTTGGTGGCGAAATTAGGGTTACCCTCTTCAAGCCTAACCGGCAAGAACAGAGGAAGGCCGTGGTTGAGCTGCTCGAGAGTGACTCCTTGACAGTACTCCAAAAGGGGAAGATCAAGGTCGGGTGGGTCGTCTGCCGGATTCGGGGCCGTGTGGAGGTGGACAGATGCTTCCGCTGTCTCGGCTACGGTCACACTAGGAGGAACTGTTCCGGACCGGATAGGAGCAGTGACTGCTGGAAATGCGGCAGCGCCGAACCACAAGGCGGCGGTTTGCACGGGGGCTCCTTCTTGCGTCTTATGTACCGGAAACCCTGGATCAAAGACAGATCATGTTCCAGGATCAGGTGCCTGCGGGGTTTTCAAGAAAGCCCTGGACGACAGGAAAGCCCGTGCTAGGCCACGAAAATGATCCGATTTATCCAGGCCAATCTGCAGAGATGTCACGCTGCGGACGCAATCCTTGAACAGCTGGCCTGTGAGACCAAAGCCCAGATAGTGATCGTCAGTGAACCCGTCCGAACCAAAACCAGCTCATCTTGGTTTTACGATGGACTCGGCACTGCGGCTGTTTGGATCGCAGACAGTCGTGGGGTCCGCGTCTGAGTCGGCGTCCGGTACTGAGTCATGGTTTCCGGTGACGGTTATGTCTGGGTTAAGTTGAACAGCGTTTACCATTTACAGTGTGTACCTCTCCCCCAATTACTCCGCGCGAGAGTACCTGGAAAGGTTGGAAGCGCTGGAAGACAGTCTCCGAAGCGTCCCTGGGCGTGTTATAGTGGCGGGTGACTTCAACGCCCGTGCGGTCGAAATGGGGTATGCCCGTGACTAACGTGAGGGGGAAGACATATTTTGGAGATGGTCTCGAGACTCGATTTGGAAGTCGCGAATAGAGGGACAAGGCCGACCTTCCGAAGCACTCTCGGTGAGTCAATACCAGACATTACGATGGTATCGGCCGATTTGTTTCCTTTAGTAGCGGAATGGCGAGTGATGGACGTCTACAACTGCTAGTGACCACGAGTTTCATCGCTTTTCCATCTCATCGATAATCGGCTGCCGCGGCTAGCGAATACCCGAAACACTCTTGGCTGGAATCTGGCTAAGCTGGACAGGGGAAAAACTTGTCGAGCAGCTAGATCGTAGTATCGAGGCTGGTGTTCTGGGGTTTCCCGAGTCCACTGAAAACAGCTGAGGTTGAGGCTTATATCGACTCTTCCATGAAACTGATAGAACACGCTTTGCAATTCGTCAATGCCTCGGAAACGACCTTACCGGGGCCGTCGCCAAGCCTTCTGGTGGACGGACGAAATTGGCGAGCTCAGGAGAACTGCACTAATGTGCAGACGTAGAGCGCAGCGAGCTCGAAACCGGCCTGAAGCTATAACTAGGTCGGCAGAGCACAAGGCTGCTAAGAAAGCTCTGAGTGCAGCAATTCGTTTTTGAGCAAAGCACGATGCTGGCGTGAGCTCTGCCAGGAAGTGGACTCGGACCCTTGGGGAAGAGGATACAAACTTGTGCGAAAAAAGCTAGGAGGAATAGGGAAAAGCACGGAAATGCCCTGCTGGAATGATTTCGACGATCGTGGAAGCTCTCTTCCCAAGTCACCCTGTAAGGCGGGGGGAGGAGAGAGTAGCGAGACCGGGTACCAGACGTTCCCATTTTTACGGAGCAGGAGCTTGTAGCGGCGGTGTCTACCATGCGAAACAAGAAGGCTCCGGGACCTGATGGCATTCCAGCTGAGGTTTTGAAGATTGTGGCGGCGAGTTATCCGCTCTTGCTGCTGAACATGTTTAATGCATGTTTGGTAGCGGGTGTGTTCCCGTCGCGCTGGAAGGTTGCTAGGTTGGCGCTGATCAGCAAAGGCAAAAGTGATCCGAACTCCCCGTCGGCATACAGGCCACTTTGTATGCTTGACACCGCGGGGAAGCTCTATGAAAGGTTGCTGAAACCCAGGTTGCTGTCGTCCATCGAAGCCGCCGGAGATCTCTCTCCCCGGCAGCATGGCTTTCGAAAGCGACACTCAACTCTGAACGCCATTTCAGAGGTGATCAGTGCCGTCCAGCAGGCCGAAACAGCCTGTCACCAGGCTCGGCCGATTGTGCTGTTGGTTACACTTGACGTAAAAAACGCGTTTAAAACTCTGCTCGGTGGGAGGACATGCTAGAGGCGTTGCAGCGGGACTTCAGTGTGCCCGACTATCTCCTGGTCATTGTGCAGGACTACCTGAAGAACCGACGGCTATTGTATGAAACCAAAGACGGAAGGAGAACAAAAGAGGTCACTGCCGGTGCGGCTCAAGGGTCTATTCTCGGCCCAGACCTATGGAATGTTTCATACGATGGTTTGCTTCGCCTCGAGATGCCCCACGACGTCTACCTCGTGGGTTATGCTGATGACGTGGCTGCAGTCATCACGGCGAGGACGCCGGACTTGGCACAGTTACGCCTTAATCAGGTAATGATTCGGGTCAATGCCTGGATGACGAGCCATGGACTTGAGCTGGCGGTCTCCAAGACCGAAATCGTTATGCTCACTCGACGGAGAATCCCCACTCTGATCTCTATGAATGTGGGGGGTGTCGAGGTTCGGACAAGGACTGCGGCGAAGTACCTGGGTGTGTTACTCGACTGCCGTCTTCGGTATTGGGAGCACATTCAGGCGGTGTGTGACAAAGCCCTCTAAGGTGGTTATGTCTCTCGGCAGGCTGATGGCTAACGTAGGAAGCCCTAGGTCAAGTAAGAGACGCCTCCTCATGTCTACTGTAAACTCAACCCTTCTGTATGGCGCAGAGGTTTGGGCGGGTGTCATGAGGATAAGGCGATACAGTCAAAAGCTGTTATCGGTACAGAGAAGAGCGGCCACTTAGGGTCGCCTTGCGCCTATCGCACCGTTTCCGGTTCAGCCGTGGCGGGTCGTGGCTGGGGTGATTCCTATTGACCTGCTGGCCATCGAGAGACAGACCGTCTTCCGGGAGGCTGCCGAGCGGGGTAGAAAGGATGCCTTGGCTGCTGCCAGGGCGGAGACTCTGCAGGTTTGGCAGCGGAGGTGGACGGGAAGGATTGGACGGCCCGCTGGACCTTCCGTCTCATTCGAGAGCTTCAATCCTGGATAGATCGTGGCCACGGGGAGATAGATTTCTACCTGTGTCAGTTCCTGACGGGGCACGGTTACTTTAGGAAGTACCTCTACAGGATGGGGAAAAGTCAGGTCGCCTCGGTTGTGCTTACTGCCCGGAGGAAGATGATGATGTTCATCACACCTTCTTCGCTTGCGGGCGCTTCACCGAGGCCAGGCAAACGCTCGCCACCACAGTTGGTGATGTTACGGCAGAGACCATTGTGGAGATGATGCTGCAGAATGAGGACGCCTGGAATGCAGTCACCACTCATCGTACATGCGATCCTTCATCAGAAGCGTGAAGACGGATGCCTGGCTGACCCCTAGCTTCCGAAACAAGTAGTTTTGTCCTGGTTGAGACATAAGGACACACGGGAAGCCCAGGCAAAGATGTCATCCGAAAGGGTTCCGGCCTGGGCTCTCCGTGGCCCGTAGGGGGTTTTAGTGGGTAGTCCGCAAGGGAGTCCCACACTCCGTGCGCAAATGCATTCCCCCTACGTAAAAAAAAAAAAAAAAAAAAAAAAAGATGTTCTGCTGCAGTTGTTGCCTGTGCTTTCTTTCAATCTTTTCTGAATAGCCTTTAGCTATTTCAGTCAAGTACTTTTAATGCCATCTAAGCTTGTAAAAACAACAGCTTTTAAGGTTTATCTTAATTTTTTGAAATAAAAGAAAGTCACATGGAACCATGTCTAGAGAATATGGAGGCTGCTGAGACATCCAGTACTGTTTTTGTTTTTTGGTTTTGTTCAAAAATTTCCATGAACAAGCAATGAAGTTTGAGCAATGTCATGGTGCTAAAGCCATGGATTG
>NW_025781766.1:0-39228 GCF_021130785.1 Homalodisca vitripennis | reverse complement strand
TTTCTGCAACCGATGTAGAGCACAGAGTAAGAAAATATCCAGATAAGAAATTTACTAGGTTTAGTAAAAATATACTTTGATCTATACATTTTAGCATATATTAAGTACGCAGTGCTTGGTCAGTACTACAGTGCAAAGTTATTGAAGAAAAAGTTACTATCTAAGTTTTACTATAAATTTTAAAACTGTCATAAAATATATATTTAGTTGCCTACTAAAGGAGGCTTTTTCAGACCTGTATATGTTTATTTATTGTCTTAATCGGGGAAACAAGGCAAAATCGACTATGGCAAAAATACACACAGAGTAAATTACAAAGGCCATAAATATACACCTTTCAACACATTTTCTTGATAGTGATAATAAAGAAAACTCAACATTGGCGTCGGCAATACGAATATAATTCACTAAAATCAAAAACTCATACACGTGCAAAGACTGCGAAATTGCGTGTAAAACCGCGGGTAACTGCTAGTACTATTACGTAGAAAATAAAACATCATCCAGTGGACAAACCACTAAAAATGAATAAGGGTAAACGGACTGTAGGTCCACATCATAAAACTGCCGGAAGCATTTCTTACCTACTTCTTAAGGGGTGGACAGTGGGTCCGCGGTCCCGGCCTGGGACCCACTGTCCGACTCACGGGATTCTTTTGACGAGGGGTTGACAAAAGATCGTCGTACTCACACTGCAGCACTTGAATGGATGTTTCGAGATCTAAACTCTATATCTGCTAAATAGTTTTCAGTACACTACATAAGACAGCTGCAAAAAGAATGAAACAAAATGATATACATAAAATAAAGTCAGGTTAGTTACGCCATTTCTAACTTAAGAATGTCTGTAACGATTATAGTGGTCTTTGGTTTATTGAATATGTTTTCGCTCCGACTAGGAGAACAACGATTAAAATATCGTAAGAATGCACAGAAAAATCAGGTAAAGAGAACAAGACATTTATATAATAGTATAAGAGCCTGTTAACTTTAGTCAATTGTCCTGTGTAAACATTGTTTTATAGTAGCACAATCATAAATTACCTTACATTTAGTCGTGAAAGCATAGAGTAAGCTTGATAATAACAACACTTCTTATTTAAACATTTTTTTGCGACCACTGTTGAGCACAAGTAAGACAAATATTTAGATAAGAAAACTAAAAGTTTTATTACAAATCTACTTTTAACTGTACACTTTAGTAAATATTGAGTATGCATGTTGAGTACTGTATGCAGACATCAGAGGAATGTACTATATAACTGTTATATAGTTATAAAACGCATAGTTTATTTGACTTTTGACAGAAGTAGGCTTCTCAGAAGTTTGTTTGTACCTTGTTCGAGAAAATAAAGCAACATTAACTAGGGCTTTTTTTATTAACTAAACCCCAAATTTTAAACCTTTTAACGCTTAACGGTTTATTTTAAAGGAGAATAAAACTAATAGGGTTTAAGAATAAATTTAAGAATTTGGTGCGTTCGAAGTTCTTATAACTGCTAGTAATTAAACATGTTATCTCCTGTCGTTCCGGGATCACTATTTGAAATAACGTTAAATTTTTTCGCAGCGGGATATAGAGATGAATAGCAATTGGAAGTTTGAATGAAACTAGACACATTTTTTAGCCGTTCATCGAATTCCTGTTTGAGTGATATTTACAACGAATCGTTAGCGACATCAGGTCACTATTATGTAAGTTAGTATGTCTGTGTAGGAAGATGTTTTGTTTACTGTTTGGATTATATGCCAAGAGCCACTATTTAAGGTAATAAAATATTTTGTCTTCGTATCTATTTAACTTAATTTGGTACAATTTTAAAAATGATATATTAGATATGAACTAAATTGTTATTTTAACTATTAACAATGTTAATAAAACAATAAACCATCCATTTCAATTAACGTGTACTACGAGTAACGTGTCTACTGGTATATACAGTATTATACAAACGATGGTCCAATATAAGGAATAACTAATACAAACTTACTGTAGATGTTTATGATTCATTAGGACAATGCCAAATTAATCAGAGAGTAATATAATGGAAATATGGATATTCGTTAAGATATAATCCCGTTAAGATATGTGGTAGCTTGAGTAAACTGTTGTTAATATTTACTGCTTTAGCAGTACGCTGTGCGAATGTAGTGGAAGCATCACTGACCAGAATAAAGAATAAGTGCAGGTAGAAGAACTAATGCACGGCCAGGTCAGTTTTGAAAAGAAGGACAGTTAGTCCACAGGTATCAGCGTGGACTAACTGTCCTACCCTGCAGAAAAGTGACGTCAGCCACCCTCGTCAAACTAGGCGTGGACGTACAGTCCTAAAATCTGAAAATAAGGCGACATGTATATTATCTTTTATATTACATATTTCCATTGTACTTTGCACCTGCAGCTCCGCTCTTCCCTCCACGTTTTACTACATTTCAAGAGCCCGACAACCCTAAATATAATCAAAAACACACCAAGAGTAGTGGTGTTCTTAATAGATGTTTCTCTACATCTATTTAGGTGAAATTTCACATATAATTTGAAAAATACCATTTAGAGCAAAACTAGATGCTCAAAGATGAATTTTTATAGTAATTTGTTTAAACAATGAAAAAACCTAGATAAAGAATTTGATAAACATTGCAATTTATAGTCTGAAAAACAAAATACCACATCGACCATATAAATGCATTCACTGTAGTTGTAATCCGAAGTCAAAACCCCCAGGCGTTCAACTATAAAGTCTGTTTGTGGAATGAAAGATTGAGAAATCAAGTTTGAGACAAGTCAAGTGCCCATTTTCCATTGAATTTTTGCTCCATGTTAAATATAGAGCCTCGGAAGAGCAGGCAGCATCCACTAGCGTGTCCTCTTACATACGGGATGCTCGCATAATCAAGCAACATTAGATACCGCTAATAAAAATTACACAGAGTCGATAAAAAACCCTCAAAACTAGCCTAATGACTGATCAATCCTCCGACTTGAGTAAAGGTTTAGACAAGTAGTAGTAATGGGGTTATAGAAGCGATGCGACAATATGCTTTTCGAGGCCACATCACGCCCAACTCCGAACTCAACACTAAAACTGTTGCCGTCTTCAATTTCACATTCAGAGGGTAACTACAAAGGTTTATTGTACTATATTCAATTTACCTAAGGTTTACGCTGACACTTTAAGTAATGTTTGATATGATAAAGGTTGAATTTTAAAGTGACACAAGCCTGTTTTATGTATTTTTTGGCTCGGTTTCTGTAAAGTAATTTATACACATTCTTGTAATTGTTTTCTTTTAGCCACCCCTTAAAGCTGTCGTCCTCGGTAGCCGCCTAGTTTGCCTAATGGCCACGATTGATTCTCCTTCTGTACAGGTCCACTGCTTCACTGTCTAAGTCATACTGGACAATGATATAGAGTAAATGTAAATAATGTACACAAATTTGAAGGTTTTAAAAATTTCATGGAAGACTTCTCGATAGTTGTTAAATAACCTTAAATACTAAAACACGAGCTATATGATTTGATAATATTTGATGTGTTGTGCAGTTTACACCTCGTCGAAACGATACTTAAATTCTTACAATGTATCGGTTTTTATGTGGGGAACTATCTTAAACAACAGATCTTAAACCGGAAAAATATTGTGGTGGAGGGTAGCTTTCCACGGTTAGACCAAAACAGTTGGTTATGACACCGGCCGTGTAAACCGAAGACCTAATCCGTTTACCATCTTTTATTATGTAAATTAACTGTAAAAGTAAACCACAGGGCTCAATGAAAACTGAATAAAATCATGTAAATGACTGCGACTTCATATCACGGTCGATAGTTATCACTATTCTCCTCAGCCATCACAGCGTATAAAGCTACAATGAAGACGCCAAAGAAAACGTTTACTTCACATTAAAACTATTAATAATTATAACAAGGTTTGTCACGGATACATCAATTCAAGTTTGCATGTTTCAACTTGGAAATAAACTGAAGAAGACCCCATCAAAAGAATAATGTTGAACTTATGGGAAATTAAAGCTCTAGTAGTACTGTACTTTCACAGTTGCATGTGAAATTTGAATTCTTTTTTGCGACATCACTAATAAAATTGTATTTCTAATATATTACCACAAATTACACTATTCTACTTATAACTACGAGTCTAACAGCTGCATTACGTTTATAGATTACCTCATATAGAATACCCGGTATAGGATAATGTAATGCCTTCTCTCACATCCCATTAACAATCAACATTACTTCTTCAGAGGCTTCTATTTTAAAGTTGGCAACATATTCTCAATTAAGCTTTAATGATTGATAGTTACCTCTAATATGTACTGTAAATGTAGTTTATATCCATCTGAAGAAATTTACCAGATTACACGAAAATGTTTAAATGCTTCAGAACATTATACATTGGCTTTTTTAAGAGAATTGGCCAGTTCTTTTACTTGTACATGTATATGTATATGATAAAAAATCGATACTAATGTAGTTTAAATAAACATTAAATCACGATTTTGCCGTTTATACAAATTTTATATAAACATATATTTGTTTAGTCACGTCAATGATGTAGAAGAAATTATAACTAAAAATATACGTTTATATTAACCAATGTAATTTTTTCTTTACCGACAAAAATATTAATAATGTACAAGTTACCTCATACCTGCATTTAATTAATATATAATTTATAATAACATTTATAGTTATATATATTTATATTTTCATCAAATGTATTCACGCTCATAATGAAGATAAAATTCCAACAGTGCAGGAAGAGCGGCTGCCGTACCGCCTGCCCTTGTCCATAGTGGACTAATCGACCCTTTTCATTTGAAATGCAATGTTTTATTTGATCGGGTCGTTGGGCCAACGACCCAGTGGACTAATAGAACCTCTATAAATTATAAAACGGGTCGTTGGCCCAACGAACAGTGGTGTAATCGAACCTGCATTCTACAATTTAACTTGTTACTGCAATAGGGTCGTTGGCCCAACGAACCATATACGTTATTAGTATTTGTAAGTAAATTTTGGATCGTTGGACCAACGAACCTTGATTGTAAATTTACTGTTTAAATTGTAAATACGGTTCGTTGGGCCAACGACCCATTTTAGTTATGTTTTACTTTATGAAACAAATCAGTCCGATTACACCACTGATCGTTGGGCCAACGACCCTCTTATTTTAAACTAAAGTAATGTTTGGGTCGTTGGGCCAACGATCGGTGGAGTAATCGAACCGGACCCTTTACGAGACCTGCGGCTATCCTTACCTTTCCGGAAGACCTTTTGGTGATGCTGGCATGCGCAAATGTTCGCATCGAGATGCTAATAGAGCAGCACTCTTCCTCGTCTAGATGTGGGTTTTATAGTCCATAGACTGAGTCACTGTCGAATGGCTGATGTATTGTATGAGTCGAATCGCATGAGATTTTTAGGTTTGATTAAGACTGCCCTGTGCAGACTTTGCTCATTCATCCAAGCGCCCACTTTCCAGCCAGTATACATAAGGGAATAACTCTAGATTGACTGCGATATTTCAATCAGAGTCAGCGTAGGAACTGACAATCGGGTTTGTCTCTCGGCCAACACAATCAGACCAAATTTACCAATCCCTGGCTTGTTAGAAGTTCAATTCAGATTTATGGTCCTTAAATTCTCTGACTACAGGGCTATTAATTTAATGATCCTCTGTAAACCTTATAAAGTATCAAGACTACACAGGTCACCTACACTCATTCAGGATTTACAAGGAATAAACAAATAGATGGTGCGATTGGCCTCAAATTCAAATGAAGCGTGACACATTAAAGAATTAATTATAATTCATCCAACATTACATTCACTTATGAATTGAAATGATAATCTTGAAAACTACGGTAATCTTGAGCTTTAGGCCTGTGAACAATTGTTTTCGATGTATCACTCCAAATTTGTTATTCATAATTTTAGCTATAACTCAATTTTATTTATAAAGTTAGAAAAGTAATTTCCTGATTTTAGATGTCTTTTATTTTTGCACGAAAATACAAGTCATTACAGTGATCAAACATCGGGCGAAAGACTCAGTTATTACTAAGTGTATGCTTTTAAAATGCTTGGAAATGGCCGAGGACAGTATAAGTGGACATCGACTTGGATTTTGGAACCAAGTGACCAGCGTCCTCGGTAGAACTTGCAAATGGGACGAGCACAGTGTGGATGTCCTTCGACGAATTTATGTACCAAGTGACCAGCGCCCTCGGTAGAACTTGCAAATGGGACGAGCACAGTGTGGATGTCCTTCGACGAATTTATGTACCAAGTGACCAGCGCCCTCGGTAGAACTTGCAAATGGGACGAGCACAGTGTGGATGTCCTTCGACGAATTTATGTACCAAGTGACCAGCGCCCTCGGTAGAACTTGCAAATGGGACGAGCACAGTGTGGATGTCCTTCGACGAATTTATGTACCAAGTGACCAGCGCCCTCAGTAGAACTTGCAAATGGGACGAGGAGTGTGGATGTACTTCGACAAATTTTGGTACCAAGTGACCAGCGTCCTCGGTAGAACTTGCAAATGGGACGAGCACAGTGTGGATGTCCTTCGACGAATTTATGTACCAAGTGACCAGCGCCCTCGGTAGAACTTGCAAATGGGACGAGCACAGTGTGGATGTCCTTCGACGAATTTATGTACCAAGTGACCAGCGCCCTCGGTAGAACTTGCAAATGGGACGAGCACAGTGTGGATGTCCTTCGACGAATTTATGTACCAAGTGACCAGCGCCCTCGGTAGAACTTGCAAATGGGACGAGCACAGTGTGGATGTCCTTCGACGAATTTATGTACCAAGTGACCAGCGCCCTCGGTAGAACTTGGAAATGGGACGAGCACAGTGTAGATGTCCTTCGACGAATTTATGTACCAAGTGACCAGCGCCCTCGGTAGAACTTGCAAATGGAACGAGCACAGTGTGGATGTCCTTCGACGAATTTATGTACCAAGTGACCAGCGCCCTCGGTAGAACTTGCAAATGGGACGAGCACAGTGTGGATGTCCTTCGACGAATTTATGTACCAAGTGACCAGCGCCCTCGGTAGAACTTGGAAATGGGACAAGCAGTGTGGATGTACTTCGACAAATTTTTGTACCAAGTGACCAGCGCCCTCGGTAGAACTTGCAAATGGGACGAGCACAGTGTGGATGTCCTTCGACGAATTTTGGTACCAAGTGACCAGCGCCCTCGGTAGAACTTGCAAATGGGACGAGCACAGTGTGGATGTCCTTCGACGAATTTAGGTACCAAGTGACCAGCGCCCTCGGTAGAACTTGCAAATGGGACGAGCACAGTGTGGATGTCCTTCGACGAATTTTGGTACCAAGTGACCAGCGCCCTCGGTAGAACTTGGAAATGGGACGAGCAGTGTGGATGTACTTCGACAAATGTTGGTACCAAGTGACCAGCGTCCTCGGTAGAACTTAGTGTAAACGGCCATTAATCTACGTGACATACCTCTGTGTCTTCCAGTCCACGAGTGTTGTGTTGATTTTCATGATCTCTGTATTGTGGTAATTTAGTCACTCTCTTAGTGTTCTTCAGCAGGTGTTGGTAAAGTTCTTACTAGTATTTTCTTAGTCACAGTTCACCAATTTTTGTACATCGGAGTTAGTTGATTTGGGAAAGGTATATTTAAATAAATTTTATGACATTTATAAGACGTGTTTAATTTTCTATAACTTATGATACTTTATTCATTTATTTCCATGGTTACACTGCTGTCTGTTGGAAATTGTGGCCATATTGTTTATTAATGATTGTTGGTAGTTATAAAGCACTAAATAATTTTTAATCAATACGCGCTAGTGGCATACAGACGACATTTCAGCACATGTTAAATACAAAAACACCAATGTGTTTCTTAAGTTAGAAAATAAGTAAATTAAATGTGTCTAGCCAAAGAGAGAAAATATCAAACCATGTTGTTAATTAATATTTCTGAGAAATTTTCAGAAAGCCGGTTAAAATAGTAGATATAAATTCACTAACGATTCGATTTTGTGCAGCTCTGTTTTGTTTCCTATAGTGCAATTAATTAGGAATCCTAAAAATCTTCAAATTGTTTTAAACCGAAATACTTTAAATCCCGTAACATATGGTTTGGTCTCCTTTGCAGGCTAGGCAGTCAAACTATGTATTAAAAAAGACACATCGAGTGTAATTTAAATTTATGTTCCTTTCCATTTGCATTACATAAAAGTGAACAGTTGAATATACAATTTAGCCTACGTGCAATCCGGTTGTATGCCAAAAACTCGTTCAGGTTATCAAATACTGACGATAAAAAGCTTTTTAGGCGAATGTCAAGTGACTTGTGGAATTTCTACCAATTTGGTAACCTGATAAAATGAACACCTGCCTGTGAGAGCAAGTGTTCATACACCTATACCTCCTATTCCGCACAGGAAGTTCTCTGCCTCCAGACGTATACCAATGTATATCTCGACCACTATTAGGAAGTTCAGACATTTGATGCAAAGTTGATCCCAAAATGTAAAGGCCTGGTAAAGTCCAGCAACTGTACTATTTGGCTAACGACTTTAAATCATAAAAGCCAGAGGCTAAAAATAAGCAAACGTGATTCCATGCCAAACCTCGATTGAGGTGTATTCCAACGAATTTTGAATTATTGACTTCTTCCAGTATGGAGTCTGCTAACATGCCATACTACGGTCTCTTCGACCCGAGAGGATTACTCATTAAAGCCTTAGTTACAATTGACCGTCGGCACAGACGTTCATCAATTTTTCAATTTATGGACAATTAAAAAAAAACAATACAGTAAATGAATATTTGAATTATTATCAAATTTCTTTCTGGTTTCTAACAAAAAAATGATATTATTCAGCATTTAGCAGATATTAAAAAAAAATATCCGTAAAATATACTGCGCAAAGACAAAAACCATGGAATCATTCTGGGAGTTTCTTATTATCAGTTGGAGGGTTAAAGGGCCGGTAAACGGACTGTAGGTCCACGTCATAACACTGCCGGAAGCATTTCATACCTACTTCTTAAGGGGTGGACAGTAGGTCCACGGTACCGGCCTGGGACTCACTGTCCGACTCACGGGTTTCTTTTGACGAGGGGTTGATAAGGGATCGTCGTACTCACACTGCAGCACTTGAATGGATGTTTCGAAATCTAAACTCTATATCTGCTAAATAATTTTCAGTACACTACATAAGACAGCTGCAAAAAGAATGAAACGAAATTATATACATAAAATAAAGTCAGGTTAGTTACGCCATTTCTAACTTAAGAATGTCTAACCATTATAGTGTCTACTGGTATAGACAGTATTATACAAACGATGGTCCAATATAAGGAATAACTAATACAAACTTACTGTAGATGTTTATGATTCATTAGGACAATGCCAAATTAATCAGATAGTAATATAATGCTATATGGAATTCGTTAAGATATATTCCCTATTAGTAATCCACTTCATATGTGATAGCTTGAGTAAACTATTGTTAATATTTGCTGCTTTAGCAGTACGCTGTGCGAATGTAGTGGAAGCATCACTGACCAGAGTAAAGAATAAGTACAGGTAGAAAAACTAATGCACAGCCAGATCAGTTTTGAAAAGTAGGACAGTTAGTCCACAGGTGTCGGCGTGGACTAACTGTCCTACCCTGCAGAAAAGTGACGTCAGCCACCCTCGTCAAACTAGGCGTGGACCTACAGTCCTACAATCATGAATAAGTTCACTATTATGGCCATTCTTTACAATAAAAGGGGATACGTAATTCAGGACAGAAACATCCAACAGAACAATTCTTTGATAAGATATACAAACATTTTGCTTAGTTTTATTTTCCTCATTTCTTTGCATTGTGATCTTTATCGTTCACTAGGCAGACCAAGAATATTGTAAATAATACGATAAAATACATAAATTGCAATTCTCAGTTCAAACTTATATTCACTCAATATTTATCATATGAAATAATTTGTTCAAAATATTTACATTATAAACTTGTAATGTATCTTAAAAATCACATTTTAACTATTACGGGTAAAGTAGTCTCCTTAGAAGAAATCAGATACATTCAAACCATAGCACTTTAAATAAAAGTTTACGATTATTTTTTCAGCCAATGAAAGTAGCCTATTATTCTGCTCATTGTTACGAATCAGATTCTGATAAGTTAAGAAATAGTTTTGCATTGAAAAAAATTAATGAAGTGTCTGTGGTAATTGCCTTGTTCTTTTAAAGGCTGTTGTTTAACAATGCATACATCAACATGCTTGATCAAGACTTAAGTTACTACTTACTGTTCAATCTCTGTCATAATATAAACAGTACTTTATTAACTAAAAACATGCAAAGTGTACCACATTTTAAATTTAAGATTTGACACCACGATATTAAGGAATTGAATTATAAAATATGGCAGGATTGCAGCATGACATGAAAGTTGATACTGTAAGTGTTAGTGAGCACTGGATTAAAAGTAATAAAGTTTAATTATACGAAACTGGCAGCATTGTAATAAATTAAAAATTTAAATGAAGAATTTAAATAAGGTCTTCAGCTTAGTTTCGATCTTCACTTTGAGATCTGATTATTGTTAGAATATTTTAATTACATTAATATGTACTTAATTACAGATCTCCGTAGGGACTTTTCAAAGATACTGACGTTCTAAATGGTTTCAGTTTGGTTTTTGTAATTTTCATCGAATAACCGTGATGTACATGGTGGGAGCTGCTTGGATATGATACAATAAGGAATATAATAAGAATCTCAAATAGTTTATTTGTGTCTTTAGAAAGATAACGATCAATTGCACCACGAAGATCAATAGTCCTCAAACTTGTTCCTTTTCACTTTCAAATAAGACGAAGCACAGAGGTCTACTTTAAGTCTTGGTATTCCGCAATACAAAACTGCTCGCTTGATGTGAAATTTTCACATTTTACAGTCACATTTGTAATTTAATTTAGTCGTTATTCTAGGAGTGGGCGTTATTCTAGCTTAATTGTTGGATGTTAATGAGTTTTTTCAGCTTTCTGGAATCCAATTGTGTTATACAATTTCAGTATGGTTTCAGACCAAAACTCAGAATCTCAGAAGCATAAGCTTTCATAGAACAATAGCTCTTTCTAATGAAGTTAGGTGTGTTTTGGGACTCTTTTGTGAGTTGAATAAATCTTTTGACATTGGTCATCAACACATTCTTATAAAAAATGAATATATGGCAAACGGGGTATAGTTCTATAATATATGTTTTCAATCTTATCTGCATCTCACTTAGTATGTTTAACAACTTTTGATGGGGTTTATTTTCATTTTGATGTATGCCCCAAGAATTAGTTCTTGGATCTTTACTATTTCTTCTGAACGCAGGGTTTAGGCTGGGTTGAAAAGTTCTTTTAGCAAAATGCTAAAATCATTTCAGATTTTGTAGCAAATATTTATCCTGTAGCACTTATTAATAGAATTGGTCTTCAGCGCTATTCTAATTATACTTATAACCTCAATAATTAAAAAAATTATATTTGTGTGAAGGTAAACTGGAGCTAAATAAACATTCAAAATCGTAAAACCTAGAAATTTGTTAAAAAGTCCAACATATTTTTCTATTTATTGATTAATTATGACATAAAATCAATGTAATATATCGTACTGTACACATTAAATGTTAACGACTTGATAAAATATCAGATCGAACAATGAACTTGAGGAGAAGCACGTATTCCTTTAGAGACCGACACGTGTGACGTATCAAATACGTCATGACATCATGTATTAAGTAATTAATTTCGTGTTTTGTCTCTATTTCGAAACTTAGTTACACATATGTGATACAAAGTTACATGCATGTATAAAGTTAATAAACAATTTCAAAATAAGTATTTGAAAATTTTAAAAACGTGGAACTTATATGATTGTATTTTATTTATTAATTCTGCACATTTTAGTATGCTCAGAAATAAAGAACGTATACCAAAGGAGAATAGTTTCAGAAGTCCCTGTCTTCTTCCTACGTCCTTATAAACATCAAGCATTTGATTAAAAAAACTGTTTCTCTGTAGCTTATATTCATTCTTTTTCTATACTTGGAAGGTAAAACGATGTATTATAATTAAATATAGCTCATTGCAAGTATTTCAAAGATAAAAATACAAACTTCCTTTATAACGTTTTTGTTGCTCAAGTCTATTTCAAATTGAGCGGTTGTCCTGTATTTTTCTTTTTAATGTCAACATATTTTCAGATTCCATCAAAAGTGCACAAGCGCCTAAGGCGTTAGACATTCGCCTCAAACGTTTTTTAGCGTCAGAAACATATTATAATATCGGCGAATTTATGGCACACAACTGGGAGACCAATCATTTGTAAGACTGACCCCAATGTTGGAAGTGGATAGATCTGTCAATTTAATGGGACAGAATGAATGCAAAAGCTAAAAAAAACTATTTGACATTTTCACTTTGACATGTTGAGTATTATTCACGATTATTCGATGTTTCCAAGATATTTTAATAAGAAATTATTTTCCAATGATAAGAAAATAAATTGTATTGCCTTTCAAATCATACATTGTCATCTGAACAATGTATTCTTTTCATAATTCTTTGTTTGAATTTTATTTTTGACGATACGGACCGGAACCAGTAAACAAATCAAAGACCTTGAGAGCTTGCATCTTAAATGACACAACATGGTGGTTGTGATTCCTGACTTACGTATGTCACGTCGTTCTGGTATGATTTAACCTAGTTTGTAATTATATTTTAGGTTAGTTATTTGCCTGAAGAAGAGATCAGATTGCAGATCTCAAAACTTAGTTAGTGTTACTGATTTTTTGTATCACTAAACGATGGTAAATATCCGAAAAAAAATTCTATCTCAGAATTTTCCATGAAACTAGCTGTGGAGTTTTTGATATATCCCGCTCTATTGTTCAGAATTTAACAAGAAAAAAGACCTTTAACAAAGATTCAATAAAGACGCTACTTACAGGGTCGTTGTCTATTCCACAGTTTTGTGCATAAACTAGCGTCGATGAAAGAATTGCGAACACGCAAACAATAAAACTAAGAAATCGTGCAATCATAGTGCTAATGTACGCGTGACGGTAGCAATGTACCGTACCTATTTATATAAAAACGCAGAGAACAGCGCATCATAAAAATTTATCTTGAATAAATTTAAGAGTTCGAGCATACAAAGAATGAAAAGTGCGTATACAAGAGGCGGAAGTGGGAAGTAGACAAAGCAAGAAAATGATAAAAACATACTTCAAACAAAGAACATGATAAATTTCTAACCTTTTAATTCTGCATGTATACAATGCCGCATGCAGCCAAGAGAGTTGATACAATTTTTCATGCCAAATCCGCATTAAAATTAATATTTCATCCAATGAAAGATGCATTATTACTAAAGGTTAATTTGGATAACGCTGTACAATGACTCTTGAATATTTGGGACGTTAATGTATTCCTAACACTAACGTTTAGAAACTCCATCTTCTTGAATAAGGTATAAACATATACAAAAATATAATAAAAGTTTCTACAAACGTGGACGTAGTTTGGTTGCAGTAAGTTAGAAATTATGTTTATAAACACATACACTTGTAACAACTAGAGTATTAATATAAATACATATACACTTGTACTTTCGCTTTGTTATTGGCTGAGCGTTAGCTTAGTTTATCACTCGAGGAGCTAAAAATATTTAATTTCTTTTAATTTAAGGGATATCTCGAAACGAACTAGCCTATATACTTTTTGCATAAAGCTTAATGTCTGTATAAGCAACATCGATCATTGCGTAAGCCATTCCATGGAATTTGGCTAAGAGTTAACGAATATTTTTGCATTGGTCTTAAAGGTAACCGTGATGGCAACGAGAAAGTTATATTAAATAAATTTGTAAACAGACTATATACAGTCATATGACATTGTAATACATGTAGTTATAGGCGACATTTTTTACATGAATCCTCAACGAAACCTGTTACGCGACTGGTGTTGTGGGGTAAAGATGTGCCAAGAGATCTGAACGCGCGGCCGAGGCTGTACTAGCCATCCACGAAACATTGACCTCACCTATTGCGCTGTCATTCTGTGATTGATTTAAAAGAACTGAACTATCGGAACTCCTTTTATTTGAATGTAATCGCAACACAACTGAATAAATCAGTAAATATTACAGTTCTTTCCTCTTGGACCACGAGAATACCGAAGAATGGGTTCTAAAGGAAAGTCCAATGTTTTTGGAAAAGACGCACCTCTCCCCCGCCGGTTGGACCGTGCGCGCGCAGATCCCTTTGCCCATCTGTAGTCTTACCTTGTTTATTTGTCGAGTTGCCTTGTAACCTTACATCTTGTAAGAAACCTTACATAAAAATACATGTAGGCCTATTGTATAATATTGGAACCGCTACTTAAGGTCATTAGAATTTAATCACCAATGGTTTATAGTTTTTAGTCACTGTGTCACAATCTTCAGACTGTAGGCAGACCGAAGATCATCGAAGTGTGTACTATTATGACACACTGAAGTCAACTTTCAGTGGCCAAAACCTGATGAGCTCAACTGGTTACATTACAAAGTGCCAAATTGTGTGTTTTTACGATGTTTGTTTATTTACAGATATTACAGTACAATACAGCATTACAGTGGTGTGGTGTTTGATCAACTCATCATGATTCCAAATTAACAAATCTTTGCGGGATGGTCCTGTAGTGGCTAGAGTTATCCTGTGGTGACAACGTTGGCAGCATTGATTGGATCAGAAGTGACACACTGAGACAAGTAGAAGAGACATCGAAGTCCAGGGCAGCAAGCTGTAGACTGATTACACTGAAAAATATTCAGGCAGTGAATTAATAAAATAATAAAACATCCGAAGTACTACCAACAGAATAAATAAATGTGAACGTTTGGGAGTTCGTCTTTTAGTTACGCAACAAAATGTTGACTGATTGAGTTTAAACTGTGTAAAATCTTGTTAGTAAGACACTGGAATAAAATAGATGCCCATAAATTAGTTAACTAATATTATACTAGTAAAACGTTCCGATGCCACATTCAAATGCATGGAGATGCAAAATTGATTGATAACTTTTTTTACATTAGTTTTTATTTTAATCCATTTAAATTTATTGTAGTGCAAAGAAAGTTTACCCAAATAAACATTAGAGTTTTATTTTACTTAATAGATGGCAGAATTTAGAAAATGTGACTTTTCACGCAATTCCGTGCAATATAACAGGACCTGCGTTACGACATTTTCATTGGAAAACATTCACTGGACCCGCTTTGGAATAATTTAATTTACGTTTCAAAGCCCACTATAGAAGTTCATAATCCTGTCTTAGCCAGAAACCGTGTTGTAGTATGATGAAGCCTTGTAATACTTTTGAAACGTTAATAATCACATTTAACACAAACATAATTTTGGTGTTAAACTAAGATTATGCAAAATTACAGCATAGCCGCACAAAGAAGTCTGTTCGTGATAGAAACACGGCTTTCACATGTCTAGGGTTATTCTCTACAAGGACACTCTCGCCTGCTTCTAGAATGTATGCACACAAGTACATAGCCGTCGTAGTTGGATTGGTAGTTTTGTATTTTTAGTGCTGGCAACACTTATTACGATATTGCACGCAATGTTGCCACTTGAAACGCTGTGGTTGCGCATTTTCTAATGGAAAACTAGAGAGAAAGTGATAATACATTTATAACAATAACGTATTAAACATGTTGTCTTGAGTAAAGTATGGCGGTAATAAAAAGATGACCAGATATTTTTAATCTAATTCATGAAAATGAAATTATTATACTAGAAGATTAAAAAGGATCACCACTCCCAACAAAAGATTCAGTGTGGTAGCGCTATCTACACGTCACCGATCAGAACTAACTTTACTGAACAAAAGTTCTACCTCACTTTTCCTATGTGGGTTCAAGGTCTGTTCTCTTTCAAAGTCAATGGTTTCGGCCAAGTGTATTCTGGTTTTATAAACGGTGATTCTGAAATACTTTCGCGAAATACTTAATCACTCTAAAATAGAAAAAGAAGTTTCTATAAATTACTGCTCTAAAATGCCCAGTTATCTTTCTGTCTGTTCGTTTTTCAGATTACAGTTCTTTTCTAAGTGACCTGTAGAAATTTTGAACGTATACGATACAGATATATAACTGAAAAAATATTAGTAACATTTTTGCAAAGTTAAAAATTGTGGTGTGTTATAAAAATTAATGTTAAATTCCACAAAAGTCTCACTCTTGTTAAAATATGGCAATAACGAAACATTTTAAATTTCATGTTACAACTAACGACCAGTTATCTCATTTTAAAAGAACTTTTAAGAAGAATGTCTTCAAACTTCGGGAAATTGTTGAACTCGGTCATGAAATGTTATAACTTTTCAAACTATGAATAAATCTGTAGTTTTTTTATATCTCGTTTAAGCCTCAATTTCAGCTATGCCCGCTTCGAAATGCACTGGTTTCTTTTTTTTTATTAAAATACAAAGTAAATTATTGGACCTCCCCGGGATTTGAACCCGTGATCTCTCGGTTAGAGAGCCGAGACTATAACCATTAGTCTACGGTAGTATTTTTTCTAAATTTCCATATATAAACTTCTAAGTCTTTCAAAAAACTAAATGTAACCGCAAAGTGTTAAGCCAGTCTTTGGTGCCTTGAAATGAAATGTTATCAGCTGATTATCAAAACTGTCCCTGTCAGCTAATTACAACAAAATAGTTTAGGTATAAATTACAACCGGCAGTAGGTTATATCATAAAAACATTTTATATTATTATCCAGTAATTTAATAAGACAGTTTCTAAATTGATGATTGTTGTAGAAAATCATTATTTGTGATGATTGCGTATTTTATAATTATATTTTAATAGGGCTATATTTTTACTCCTGTATTTTTGTATTTTTAGTATGATAAATAGTGAATAAAAACATTGTGAATATAAGTGATCTTTGAAAATTAATTGATTATAGTGGTGATTTGATTATTTCTTTTACCCTATTTGCTGTAGTCTATTTTGCTTTGTCTAATACTTGGAATTTTATAACGTATGCAAGCTCATAAAATTACACGTTTGCTTGGCGATAGGGTTACACACCACTATATAAACTAAGGTCGACTTTTGTAATTTAGTAATTGATACTTTTAATGTAACTAAATACCTTATAAAGCCATATCTTTAAACAAATATTCTAATATGACATACAAAATGTTTCTTTAGCATGAAATTTAGAAAATCTTGTTATACTTCTAAGTTTTTAAACGAGCCAAGGTTTTAATCAAATTTAACATTAATACTAGGACGTAAATTTGATCTTTGCCGAGAAAAATTTTGTTTCTTCGTTGTAAGTAACATAAGTCCAAAAATTTGTTATGACTTGACGGTTCCTTAGAAAAGCACAAAAACTTGAAAAACACAAGCAAGTTGACAGAAACGCATTTTAGGACAATCTTTATAGCAATTGCGTTTAAGTTGAATGCGTTCAACTATTTCTTAAAGTTTGACAGCATATTTTGAATCGTACTGTACTCGTCAATCTAATATAATTGATATTAATGAGTTCCTAATAAAGGCCAACTGATGGATCAACTGTGTAGTTGCAATCTAGTGACGTACCTAGAGGGGGCCAGGGATGGAACCTCTCCCCCACAAGAGCCCTAAAATGTTGAAAAAAAAACACACATCACAGCATTCCAACTCGTTTAAAATGAAACATTTAAATGTTTTAACGAATTAGACCTATTTAACATGTTACAATCAAGGTTATATATATATATATATATATATATATATATATATATATATCCATATTACTGGTGTATCCATATCATGCTATTCAGTCAGAATTATCCCCTAAAGCCCAGTTCTAGTTACGCCACTGCATTCGATCATACTATCATCTCATGGGCGCAAGGTGCTTAGTTATCCAAAGTGCTAGTTTAAGGGGGCCATTTACCCATAAAAATGATTTTTTTTTCAAAAAATTTTTTTTTCTGTTTTTATTTCTTAAACATTCTGGAAGACATGTTTTTGACATTTAAATAAGTTTTTATTGACTAAATCATGGTTTTTTGTGTGGTTTTGTACATGCATACCACTGCCTGACTCCCATTTTTTCGCCTGCATGCAGAAACCTTCATTATGCTACACCCAAATACAACTATCCAACAAAATTATTATTATTATACAATTATTATATAATTATTATATAATTATTATATAATTATTATATAATTATACAATATAACAGTGGTTGTTTCTCAGAGTTTTTGATTTGTTAGGTTGGCAATACCAGCCAGAAACAATCTGATTTTTTGTACTGGCAAGCAGAAAGCCAGCTGTTTGTGTTTTGTTTACTTCTCTAGCCTTGTTTTGTTGTGGTCAGTAAACACAGTGTGTTAATTTTTGAAGTTTGCTTTTATTTTCAGTAGAAAAGCACAAACTATAAATAGTGAATTGATATTAGTTTTATATGTTAGTGGAAGTGTTTGAAGGACGGTGCTGTCTTCTTTGATTTGTTTTGAAGGTAGACAGATTTGTTTTGAAGAATTTTGGTGGTGAGCTTATGAATTTTTGTATTGTTAGTGAAAATGGCACCGATAAAACATTCTACTATTCAGAAAAGTGCTAGAACTAAGAGTAACAAAAAACTAAAAGCTGCTTTAGCAGCCAGTAAAAGATGGGGGCAAGTGGAAAAAACTTATAGGCCTACCACATCCTGTGATGATTCTAACCCTGTTCCCAGTACTTCTAAAACATCTGAGAATAAGAGTGATTTAATTAGGTCTACAAAATCATTAGGCCTACCTACTATTAGAGTAAATGATATAAACACAGCTTTTACTAGGCGTAACTCGGAAGTTAGCTGCGAGGATAACACAAGCCTTCACGGCAGTACGCATAACACACCGGAGTACGCAGTGGTTGACATTAGGTGTTTGAAGCCTCTTGTTACTAGCCTAGCTTGCCCTCTATGCTTTCAACAAAATTTAGTTTTGAAGACATCAGACCAACGTGGGTTTGCAATAAAACTTACGATTTCATGTAGTACTTGCGAAGAATTAAAAGCTTCTTCTTTTACTTCTGATACAATTGATGAATCTAACAACTTTGATGTAAACCGTAGAGTTGTGAAAAGTTTTACAGCATTAGGAAAAGGTTATGCTGCTGTAGAGCAGTTTTGTATGATTATGAACATGCCTATTTTGAGTAGCAAAACATTTCACAAGCATGTTTCACAAGTTGTAGCAAATACTGCCATTGATGTCAGTCAAAGTAATCTTGAAATGGCTCGAAAAAGAGTGCGTGAAGTATACAAAGAAATGGATTGTACTGTAACTGACGATTCTGTCATTGATCTCGGTGTAAGCTACGATGGATCGTGGCACAAGAGAGGCCATACATCCAATTATGGCATTGGATGTGTGATAGAGCTACAAACTGGCCTAGTCGTAGACTATTGCGTACTGTCAAAGTATTGTCAGGTGTGTGAAATTACTAAGACAGAGTTAGGTGAAGATTCTCCAGAATATAATATTTGGTTTAGTGGACATAAAGACTTGTGCTACAAAAACTATGATGGGTCATCCCCAGTAATGGAAACAAAAGCTGCGGAAATCCTTTGGCAGAGATCTTTGACCTATAACTTTCGTTATGTCACTATTTTGTCGGACGGTGATTCTTCTGTATTTGGTCACCTCCAGAGCCTTCATATTTATGGAAATGAGTTAGTCCTAACAAAAGAAGAATGTGTTAACCACGTTGCCAAACGCCTTGGGACTGGGCTTCGCAATATTATTAAGACATGTCGTGCTAAAGGTATAACCCTTGGTGGCAAAGGCTACGGAATGCTCAAGGAAACAACAATTATAAAACTGACAAAATATTACAAGAATAGCATCCTTAGGAATAAAGATGACATTTCTAAAATGAAAAGTGACATACTTGCCACTTTACATCATTGTACATCCACAGATGAAGCGCCTCGCCACTCAAAATGTCCTGATGGAGAAAAGAGCTGGTGTTTTTACAAAAGGGCGCAAGCTACAAACGTTACACCTGGTCCGCATAAGGACAACTTGGGTACTGCCATCACGCCACAGGTTCTCAGACACATCTTTCCTGTTTACCAAAGGTTAGTGGCAAAGGATTTGTTGGAAAGATGTGTAAAAGGAAGGACCCAAAATGCAAATGAGAGTTTGCATGGTACCATATGGAAAAAGTGTCCTAAAACAAGAAACGTTTCGAAAAAGACTCTTGAGGGCGCAGTAGCTGAGGCTGTTTCACAGTTTAATTTTGGAAACTCTGTATTTTCATTGAGCATGAGTGCTGCTGGAGTCTCTCCTGGAAGGTTCAGTGGTAGAATAATAAATATCAGAGACAAAAAGAGAGTTACTAGCACTGTGCGCAAGAACAATCTGCATTACAAGAGATATCGAAGGAATTTGAAGCTGAAGAAGCAGAGACTAGAAGACAAGAAGAAGAAGAAAGAAGGGCCTACTTATGGAGCAGGGAACTTCTAGGAACTTATATCCTTATAAGTAAGTGTTTAAACTAAATAAAATGTAAGAATTGTGTCAAGCTTTTGTTTTTTTGGACTTTTCCGAAAGTTTTAAATTTCTGTGTTTTGCGTCGCAGGAAACACTCTAACTTTTTTATTTGTTAATATATCAACTTGAAATTTTTTATGTACTCTCCTAGATACTTTATCTACACACTGTAGCATGGAAATTACAAAAATACTACAAATAACCCCACAAAAAAAATCTTTTTGAAAATTTTTTTTTTAAACCTGACTTTTTGAGGAAAAAAATTTTTTATGGTAATAAATAACTGAATTTATTAAAACCCATGCTACAGTGTGTAGGTATTTGCTTACCCTACAATTAAAAAAAAGAAATACTTAATTATCTATAATACTAATAAAACTAGAGTGTTTCCCGTGAAAACAAAAAAAAACTGCTCTCCCCCCCCCTAAGGCAATGGGTGGGGGGAAAGAAAGTTTTTTAATTGAAATTTTTTTTTACAAAACTAACCAGGTTATAATAAAATAGTCAAATTAAAAAAAAATTATAATTAAAAAACTTTTGGTTTTGGGTAAATGGCCCCCTTAACATTTACCTCAGACACTAGAGTGATATAACAATTGTTAAGGACAGTTACTCAGGCAGCAAGGGCACGCCCTTTGCCGGTTTATTACAAAGGTGCGGTGTACTTAACATCGCCATCCTTGAAATGGTTTGCCTTGGCTACCAGATCTTACTACATACACAACACCGCGCTCTATTCGCGTAGCCTACTCGTTATTGTTCAAAGACAATTGTTACGGACAATAGTTTTGTTGCATGGTTCATTGTTGTTAAGTGGCGGAACTGATTTTATTGTTACCCTCAGCCTGGATAACGTGTACAATATGTTTTAAAATGTTTCCGTTTTTACAAGCTAGGGCAATTTTTCATACAAAGTAAATATAGGAAACATAGAAAACAGTTTATTGAATTCTGATCATTTTTTTGTATATCCACGTTGTCACAAAAAGAAAGAACTAATAAATAGAATATGTTTTATTAGTCACAGTAAAATATATTTTTGTTATATTTTGATTTAATTTTGAAGTTAACATACTAATCTATTTCATTTCCATGTTAAATAGATTGTAGATATTCATGTTTGTTTGAACTCCCGATCTAACCCTAGTTTACGACATTTTTTACTCTTTATGAGGGTGGGTTTGTGAAAAGTAATCCAGCCTTTAGTTTAGTATATGAATTAATAAGAAATTCCAAATTAATATACAGTGCATAAACCATAATCTAAATAGCAGTATAGTAACCATTAGGTAAATAAATTATTTTAATTTTATCATATCAGAGAATACAGTGAATCTGTGTATATTAAGTAATTATTAAAAATATTATTTTCCCCTTGTCCATATAAGGAACTGAAAGATTTGCGTTGTACAAACATGATGAAGAAACGTAAGTAGATCTCTCTAATTCTAAAAGAAGTTGCTTGTCGATAAATATTTTAAATTTGTGGATGAACATAAGTAATAAAATAAACTATTGGCCAAACTTAATCAAATTTTACATAGTTACGTAGTTTGTATTTACATAGTTTACGTAGTTTGTAATCCTGGAAGACCTTTGGCGATCTAGGAACATCGGCATACTTTCTTTTTGGCTCCAAAATAAACAACAGGTAATAAATCGGAACCAAGAATATACGTTGTGTGTAGTATTTACATTTTGTATAGAAGTACGAGATTTCAGAATGTGTAGGTAATGAAGACGTTTTGAGAAAATATTTTTTATTTCTGCCACACACTGTTTGACTTTCCTATAACACAGTACCCGAGAGTTTCTACGCAACAATCTGCAGTGGTCCAAGATGTTGCTAATAGAGGACTAATTAGTATTATCAGTGTGCGCTATAGTGAAAACCCTGGTGAAATGTTACTTAGTTACAACATATATCCAGCGACGTGCTGAATATTCGGTCAAGTGTAGCGTTTTTTGAGGTTAGAAAAAAGGTGATAATAATAATACTAAATTTTATTTATATCAAAGATAATACAATAATATTTTTATGAGACCCTCAGAGCATCCGTTTACTTAGCCTACATTAAAACACGGAAATTATCCTAACAATTTGCCAAGATTATACTTGTTTTAATTTTTTTAATTTTTAATACATGCATAATAACGTTGCCTTGATCGTATAACAAATTATTCCTTTCATGAGACAAACTGACCAATAAAATTCTTCTATACTCTGTCCCTAAACAGGCTGTTGTAAATGAGAAAGAACTATTTATTTTTTTATATAAGCAGAACCTCAGTATTAAATAACAGATTAGTTTTGCGTGTATATTGTTCTAATAACCTCACCTCATCTCAGTTTTCTCATTTTCACAAATTCTTTTTGCAAAAAACTCATATTTTTTACTAAAAAGTGTTCATCAAAAGTGCTTTAATAAGTGTGTTTACATTTTGAATCTTCGTAAGTACCTAGCTAATAAACCTTATGTCCATGAAAAAGTCTGGACCAAAATTTAAAAAAAATCACTGTTAAATGAAAGTGCAATTAAAATGCTGGTAGACGTCAAGTGTTGGTCAGGGATTGTTAACATTATATGTATGTTATTTTAATTTATACAATATTTTCAGAGGAATGTTTTAATTTTTCATCTTAAATAATCATAATCTTTATTAAAAATACTTGTTTGTAAATAGACTAAATGTACTTCAGAACTCACCACTTAGAAACTAAAAAATTATTTAACCAGATCCATATTAAAATATGTGGTGTAACACAGATTAGAATTTAGATTTGTGTAAGTTAAAACGAAATCATGGAGATCTATGACGTAACATGCTCAACTAATCTAGCATTTCAAAAATGCTTGTGTTGCAATACTGAAACACGTGAAGAAAGCATACCACATTTCTATCGCATTTACTTTAAAAAATGATACATTACTTGATAAATTTGTTTTGTTGTCGATATTTTCATCTTTTTGACTTTGTTCTATACTTTCATACGAATTTATTATTTAACGAATTATCCTACTAACAATAAAGTACAAATAAATTTTGATAATTATCAATCTCTTTTGAAAAATATATCGTATGGAATTTAACAAATTTAAAACGTATATACATAGTCTACTAGTAAGCTGCCTGTTACAAAAGTATTTATCATTCTTAAAAGAGTGCTACTCACCACACCACCAATAGGCGAACAGTTCCTTTGAGCAGAAACTGAAACTAAGAACAAGGTGCCGAGTAGACAAACAATAACGAAAGAGCGCGTGATGGCAATCATGGTTTGGACAGACGCGGTGGCCTCACTGCACTCTATGTTATAGTGCAAACAGAACGTTGGGTAATTACCCTTCCCCTTGACACAGCATGCGGGTTACCTTCGGTTAAACCTATGGATGTACTCATTCAACACGCGGGTTTACATTGCATTACGATGGTGTTAGATTCAGCAACACGCGATTTTACACTGCATTACGATGATGTTAGATTCAACAACACGCGGGTTTTTACTGCATTACGATGTTAGATTCAACAACACGTGGGTTTAAACTGCATTACGATGTTAGATTCAACAACACGTGGGTTTAAACTGCATTACGATGTTAGATTCAACAACACGTGGGTTTATACTGCATTACGATGTTAGATTCAACAACACGTGGGTTTAAACTGCATTACTATGTTAGATTCAACAACACGCAGGTTTACACTGCATTACAATGATGTTAGATTATACAACACGCGGGTTTATACTGCATTACGATGATGTTAGATTCAAGAACTCTCTGTTTACACTACATTACATGATGTTAGAATCAACAACACGCGCTTTACATTGCATTACGATGATGTTAGATTATACAACACGCGGGTTTATACTGCATTACGATGATGTTAGATTAAACAACACGTACGTTTACACTACATTACATGATGTTAGAATCAACAACACGCGCTTTAAATTGCATTAAAATGGTGTTAGATTCAACAACACGCGGGTTTACACTGCATGACGATTATGTTAGATTCAATAGATATTGTTATATATCATTTGATTCAGAATAAAATACAGTGTATTATAAAAGAAATAAAAATTGGGTTTATCGTGGATATATCGTACTCCGAAGTTGAAAATACTTTTTTCTAAAAGATTTTGTGCAGCCTATATAAATCACTGAATACCTTCAATTTAAAAATTCAAAATATTCAAAATACCTGTGTTATTATACTGATCACGAAAATGTCTACTTATAACACAGAACGAAAACAATGTAAATGTAAATAGACCAGAATCCAGCTGAGCTCAACAGCATTAAAATTGCGTAGCACGTCATACATCTTTAGCTTTTAGCGGACAGTAAAACACAAAAAAGTTTTATGTATAAAAGTGAGCACATATAAGAAAGTGCGGAATCTGCCGATTACAGTGGTATAACTTTTATTACTATTTAAATGAAGATTGTTTGAAAGATGACGTAATTAGCAGATGATGTTTAGTGCAACGCAAATTATGACTCTGCCAGTTACAGGGTTAAAACATATAATTATAATTTCTATTCAGTTCAATGTATTCAATTTGTTCATTTTCAATAAAAATAGAATACTTAATTGATATACTGGTCATTATTTCCATTTGTATACCTATAGGGACGTTCTATTAATTTTACTAAAGTCTTTTACATAATTTGGTGAAATATTAATAAATGGCTTAACAAAAAGTCATTTGAGTTTTTATTGCATTTGAAATTACTTTAAACAAGGTGCTTAATGTGTCAACACATAGCATTTTAAAACCCATTAGTATGCTGTATTTCCTAATCGAGTAAGTTAAATAAAAAGTTTTCAATAATAAAATAAGCTTAAATGTTATTCTGTATCGAAAGTTGCAAGAAAAATGCAGTGTGTTTCATAAGGAACTGCAAATTTGGCCGCCATATTAGAAGATGGTTACAAATGTTGAGATTATATATTAATATTTTCGATGGTCACTGTAAGGTAAATGACCCCATTTAAACTTTACTTGAAATTTTTAAATGGAACTGTGGCAAATTGAACATGACAAAAGAAATTACCTGAGATTTCGTATGAACCCCTCCCACGGAGAGTGGTGGTGAGTCGAGTGGATAATTAATTGTGGTGACACAAACATTATTATGACAATAGAGAGATTAGTGATTTGCATTCTAGTGAAAAGGACTATTCGAATATGTAAATCCCTACGCATATATTTACGTAATAGATTCAGTGTAAGAGTAGGCAATTCAGCGAACAGCCTACTCGGAAATTTCCCATACGGGCTTTCAGAATCCGGTTGAATCATCTTTAAAAATTCATATTAATTTTAATATTTTCACCAGAATATCAAGATATACTTGTATTACACGCTTTGTAAAAGACACATTGCTGACCTGTTTTTTAAACTATCAATATTAATATCACGACTATGAACAGGCAATAAAAATGTTAAAATTTGTAATCTAGTTTTAACTTACCTTAAAGCCAAATTAAATAATTGTGCATATCAAATTAATAATCATATTGGCTTCGCACGCAATGCCGTAGGCACGTATACGTACACTTCTGGTTTTACTGAATTATATTTCCACCGCAATGTTGACTTTGGCTTGTTGCCACAATTAAGAAAAAAATGTGACAAAGTGTATACTTATGGAATACAACTTTCAATTTTGTATGTCGATATTGTTTTGGTCTGTGCTCATCAGCTGTTGTTGTATAAAAAGGTTGGTATTAGAAATGTTGTTAATGACAAGTTTACTCTATGCTTTTAAGATTATAAATGTGAAAAATATAAAAATCAATTACACATATGGTTATGCTGCCATAAAACAATGTTTACTCAGAAACAGTGATTACATTTAATAGGCTCTTTCAATTAATCATATTTGTTTGCCGTAATGCAACTTTAGAGGTCAAGATGGGATTTTTCACAAATGTAAAGACCAGTGGTGCATACCAAGGAGGGATTTTCGAAATAAGAATGGGCCTGCATGTTAATCAGGGACTTAAGAATCTCCATGTAAAATTTCATTGCAAACAGTCCAGTAGTTTTTACGTGATTGAGTAACGCGCGCGCACGCACGAACAAGGACACATAGACAGACACTATTAGATTTCTTCATACAAAGTATAGATTTATAATTTCAAGGTTTATGATGGGTATCGATATAAAGTCAAGTAGAAGACAATATTAAAAGTTAAAATTTGATAAATTGAGGAATTCCGCTTTATCTCTACGTTTTTCAATCCACACCGTTAAAAAATGTTATTTTTTTCATTTTCAGTTTTAAATCATTTCATTGCCTTTGTCTAAGCCAAGAAGGCTAAATATCATCATAACTTTTATCATCTTAACCAAAACACTTAAAAGATAGGCTTCACAATTTAGCGCAATCAAAAATTACAATAAATAGTATAACTATTAATAGCGTAATTGAGTACCTAGTTTGAAAAGTGGAAGATAATTCGTAAAGAAGTGCCGTTATTATTAATGATCTCGTTTGAGCAATAATTCTAAGATATATCACGTAATTATTCTGCAGAAGTCAGTTATAAATGTCGTTTTGCCAATGTGCTGTCATGGCTTGGAGTATGCTATTCAAGAGTGGATTCAGAGTGAAGAAATGGTTGATATAGGCCTAAACCATTGCAGAAAAAATGTATATAGAAATATATGAAAATTAGTCACACAAAAAACAACAGTAGTCCCGCAGGAACACTACAGCGCGAGTTTACGGCCAGACATAGGAACTACCATTGGCGAAACATAACGCATATTTAGCGATTTCTGTTGGTTGGACCTAGTTACTAACCTCAAAGGACTCAATCAGGCACGTACTCAGGCCGGGGTTTTCTGACAATGTTACGGGCCCCGGTGAAGATATTCGGCCGAGCCTCATCACACGTATATTTATAGGAACGGTAGCGGGACATTACGGGGCCCGCCAAAACTGAGTACGGCCCTGGAGTCAGCACTTAAGTCACATGGCAACGACAATGATGCAACAGGGAGGTGACAACAAATTAAGACAGGTGTTACTTCTTCCTATCACGCGTGTGAATTTGTACTTCTAAGTAACAAGTTATCAGTTAAACAGGGTTTGTTGTCATGAAATAGCCTAGTACTTATTCTATCCTGTTAATCATTGTTAAATTTTAACAATTCATGAGAGTTAATTTGTTCAAAAATAAAGAAAATTATAGTTGTTTCCGTTAAATAATGAGTTTGATTTGTGGTGTTTATCAAATACGGCAATAAGTATTCAGCCTGAATAAAAATGAACTACTGAAATTTTTAATTTGAAAAATTCAGCCGATTTATTAGCTCTCATTTATGTTAGTGACTTGACGTGGATGTCTTGAAAGAAAAACGTACTTCGTATTTCATACTGAAAGAAATTAATAACACTATAACTCGTAACTAACGGGTAATTTGAAATAATAAAGGGACTATTATACTTAAACTGATAACATGTTCTGGACAGTCACCATAGTTTTATAATGATACACAACATTTCGAGAATCGGTATCAACCCTCTTGTTCAGTGGAAAAAGCGAAAGATGTACGATTAAGCATGCACGAACACTAATACATGAAAATTATAAATATAAAATTAAATAAAAAATAAAACAATTATATTGTGGTTAGGTAAAGTATGCTATTATTTATTCGGATTTCTTATTATTAGAGTGTTAGTTAAAAGTATTTGGATCTTACGACTGCTTTCCACATTTGTATTTGCTTAAAATGCAAAAGAACGGCTACAAGCATAATTAAACTCCTATTATGCACTTGTAATGAACTACTGCATGTGAATATTTAATGTACATAATCTAAGTATAAAACCTTGGTAATGTTTCTAAATATAGGCTATAGAGAAAATTAAGTATGTTGATGGTTTGTGTAAGTACCTATATAAAAAGAATATTAACCACTTCAGGCATTAACATAACATTAATACACACAAAGTTGGAATAACTTACTAACATAGATTTATAGCTTCCCCCTGTTATTATTATTATTTTATTTTTTTAAGTTCTTCAATCAATCTTACCAAACTTGACATAGCCTACGTGCAGACTTTATATAAAGGCGCTGTAAGCTTGATTTCGGATTGTAATATTTAGACTTTATATTATTTAGTCTAGTTATCGACTTTATAATATATGGTATTTTGAAAACTTTATATCTATTTCATTATTAGATTATGGAGAGATAATTTTATACAAACTATCTTATATTTAAAAATTAAGTTTACAATGCAATTACTGTTATGTATTCACAACAAATCATTTCCCTACTAATATTATTACTAGAGACCATAACTGATTTTTTTTCCGATCCTTCCAATCAAAAGTAATAATAAAATGCGTTAGTTCTACGTACAACACAGCAACAAATAATGTTCTTGTTTAAAAAGTCAAACAAAAAGTAAATGTATTAATTACCAGTTTTCAGTTGGTTGAAGTACTCAAAAATAATAAGTGGAAAATTAAATATTTTTAATATATTTTTATCGTTGTTCTTGATTATGTATCACTAAAAAAATATACGTAATACAATTTCATAATTTTTGGTAGTATAGTAAATAAATCATTTCCGTGAGGCTAACTTTCAAAAGTGAGCAACAAACTCTATGTTAGATGGGCGATTAAATAAAACTCTATTTTCGATAGGTTTTTTATTACTAATTTAGATTATTTAAGCTTTCTTGAGTAAAATTACACTAAGTACAAATGCTTTATGGGAGTATTTTTTAGTAATAATAAAATATTATTCACTTGAATGTCCTGAAAATGAGCATCAGGATTTATAAGTTAGATAAACTTTTTATTAATTTAGCTACTTTGGTACAATTTTCTCTAAAATCACAAGACCAAATATAATGATTTTTTATGTACTAAACATGAAAATTAACAATAATGAGCTATCTTCAAGACAACAAATTATTTAAAGAAAACAATAGTAAAACATTTTTAAAATTTTTGTTATGTTTTCAAAACAAAATTGCAAATCAGAATTTAGAAATTTTATCACGGGTAACTATAATAATTGAAAATCAAAACCCTGTAACTTATTTTATTTTATTTTATGGTAACGAAAGATGGTTAATTTAACATGGGTGGTATTATAGACCTGTCCTCTTAAAATATCATTCTACACGTCGAATCGTGTAGCCTACTTACCTTTTCTCCGACTGTTGCACAATGTCGGGGCAAATATGCGAGTCGTAAGATGTCGAGCAGTGGAAACTGGGATGCCACGGGATAGACTGGTATAACAAATGCAGAAGCGAATGAGTATTGAGCTAGGAGACATACAATAACGAAAAACACAAACTTGTCTGATTGAGCCATGGCGATGCAGTAGATAGATTGTAGTCTGGAGGTCGTTATTCTGTCGTTAGCTATATGCCTAGCCCTTACCCACTGACGAAACAACATCCTTACTGTGAGTAAACAACACTCTGACCGCATAGATAACTTATCGTTATGTGGTCGTTATCTTTCCTTGATGGCATTTATTAAACAATACTTTGAAGTATACAAACATTGTTTGCTGAGCTAAAAATGCCTTGCAGTTCAAATATTTGCTGTGAAACTTAGAAAATGTACTGCATTCGTATATAGGGCGTATATAAAGGGGGAAGGCTCAACTCCCCCCCCCAGAAATTTTGAAAGAAATATAATTAAAATTGCACGTAGTAGTTTGTTTTAAGCTATATAACATTTATGAGATCTTAAAGCTAAAAAACATTCCATTGGGAAGATTCCTGAACCTCTAGTTTTGGTGGGTACTTTTTATTTCCTAAACTATCCAGTTAGTCTATCCGAAATAATTTTTTAAATACGAGTACTTAACTGAATGCATTGGATTAAAAATAAACCGCAGAACTGTCAGCATAAACGAGCAAACGGCAAAGATATTAACCCAGTATAAAATAGAGTAATGGTTCTGTGCGGGAGTATTCTCAAAACATAAATTTTTCAACGTCATAATAATTAAAATATTATCACAATTTCTACTGTTACCTTGACTTGAATTGGTTACATGTATTAAAAACTCTATACAAAAAGTTGAAAACAAACAAAAATTTCAAGACTACTGAAAACAAGCGTATTGCAATCAATTAAAAAACGTTATCGTAATTTTTACAGTAAATTTACAATAATTTAATACAGACACATGCAAACTTTTAATATAATTATACTTTATAATAATAAAATTGCTTAGTTCAAATAAAAAAACTCATGAACTTAATAATGTAATTCTTAATGGAAGAGAACGAAAAATAATATAACAATCTAAAAGAGAAAATAAAATGAATGAAATGAAAAATGTCTTTATTTACAGAGGCGAAGTTAGGACTTAAAAGTCCTCTCTACCACTTAACCTCCAAACAAAACAAACAAAGTAAAATATAATCAACCTATACAACATTGTAATTGACACGTAAACTAAATCACTTTTAATAGTTAATTACATATTGGATTTAACATAATAATGTATATATATATATATACAAATTATAATTAGAATTAACCATTTTGATTAAACTCTAAAACGAATATATCAGGTATAGATAACAGATTTGGAGTAAAGTATACCACGTTTTAAACAAACGAATTAGTACTGATTAGTTTTAATTGTCCAATAGATCATAATTTTGTCTAAATTATACGTAAATTTGTTTGGATTGTTACATGTTTACTAATAAGCGGATTGTTCGCCTCTGTTATTCAAAATCTGCATGGATATTTAATAAAGCAATTTATTTAGAATCTATGATGTTAAATACTTTTATATTTTAGTATAAGAGTCCAGGAATGAAGTGTCAATTTGCCTTAAACTAAATCAAACTGTGATGGTTTTATCGTAAGCAGAAAACCTGCAGACAACGTGTCGATCGCCAAACGCGCCTAAGTCCAGCGGTTATAAATAGGCGAAGGACCACAAGAGAAATATTTTTATATAATACGGCTAGATATTTAAGGACATATTTTTGAGCCTACAACGTAAAACCGTTAACCTCACAAATGATGATATGGGATACGTAAGCTACCATGATAATGACACATTTCCTTTCGTAGCATGCTAGCTAACATTTGCGAATGTTGCAAATTTTATGCCAACATAGTTAAACAACCACTAAACCGTTCTTATGGTGGAAATGCCAGTTAGTGTAGAAAAATGCATGTCTGACAATTACTTTTATACATAAGTTTAGCCATTATTTCGCTGGGAGCCTACCCTCCAGGGCCTCAGTATGGAATTAGCTACACAAGTTTGACTTAAACTATAGTTATAGTACGGCTACAATCCGATCTGAACAAATAATTTTGGCGACAGTTCAAAATTTGATAATATTTTCAAGGAGTCTAGTTCGATTACACCAAGCAAACATTGTTTTAGTTTTTAAATTAGATGGTCGTTGGAGCAAACGATTCGTGGTGTAATGGGACAGATTTATTTAAAGAAGAAAACATAACCTAAATGGTTCGTTGTGCCAACACACCTTATAAATTAAAAGGTAAATTTACACTCAGTTTTCGTTGGCCCAATAATCAAAAATTTATCAATACATACTTACATATCTTATATGATTCGGTGGACCAACGGCCCCATTTCTAATAACAAGTGAACTGTAAATACATAGACTGAATTATTCAATTGTTTGTTGGCCCAACATCCCGTTTTATATAAATCATTGAGATTCGATTAGTCCACTGGCTCGTTTGGTCAACGATACGACGAGTTATAAATAAAAAGGGTCGGTTACTGACCAATTAATTAGTCCACTGCTGAGACTGCTTTACCTGCACTGTAATAAATAAGGCCCTTGTTACATTACAACTGTGATTATATTTTATTAATAAATTACAGGTATAAGAATTTATAAACTATATTTTTTGTCGGAAAGGACAGAATATTTCTCTTGAGTACAAGCTTAGTATAATTGTTTACCTATTTCCTTCCATTTATTAAAATTAACACATTCGTTATCGCTTTTTTGTTATCGGGCATTTTCCAGAAAGTCCATTTTTCAATCAAATTATAGTCGTTTTTGTAGACGAGAAAAAAAAATATTCCCAAAGGGCCGTCAAACTGTTGTATAATAGTTTTTAAATATAATTCGGAGAAGGGGTCCCTGACCTCCACATTGACTGGGATGTAAGTAATGTTCCCAGATCCACCAGTAGTGGTACCCTCCCGCATTTAATCGTCCTAGATACGCCGATGCTGTTGTTTACGTTATTACTTATCATTACAAGACTTCAACTAATTTGAAAATATTAAGGGTTTTAGATAATAATGCGAATAACTACAGTTGGAGGAATTTAGCTGTGCTCGTGCAGCCCTAATACTACCCTTTCAACAAACGCTATATGTGTGGCGGGTTGCGTTTACGTGCTAGCCGCTGAGATGTAGGCGCAATAATCTTTTTAACGACTTTTAACTCACGATTTGGATTTCCAGATTAGTATTGACAAATACGCTATTTTCAAAAACACGTTAAACAACACTATAACAACTGAAAAACAAGGACAAGTCCTATTATTGCTATTATTTGGTATTCTCTTATTATTTAATTTACAATCACTTCAATAATATTTAGTTAATTAAAATGCTAGAATATAATTTTCTAATAACAAATGTTACTTACAATGATTGTTTTTTCACTGGAGTTCTTCAATCCCACTCAAATAGTCCTCCTATTCTGGGTCACTGTCACTGTTGTCTGTGTCCGAACCAAACCGGAAAATCCTGCTTTTCTCGAATAGAAAACTTATGAATGATTGATTGGCATATTACAATGTTTCGAACATAGTCATAACGTATAAAAAAAATACTATTTCGCACACTACTGTCAACACAACTCTTAAAATTATGAGAGACTATGAACAACAGTTAAACAATTGTAATAAGCTATAAAATTATTCATATCTGAGAAAGGATCTCGATATAGATTTGAAAGGACTACTGTCAGGGTAGTGTTTGTGATGTCAGGCAAGAAATTAAATAATTGTGGTCACCCATAGAGTAATGGATTTTTAAGAGCTCTAATCTATGTTTAGGAATGATACAACTGTATTTATTTCTTGTATTATGCTGGTGGGAATATTGAGGCAATATACTTATCATTGAAAACAAAAATAGAAATAGATTTGACAAATAGAGGTCAAAGTTCAGATTCTATCTCGACGAAAATATCCTTTACAACTTCGTATGAGGCCGCAGATAATCCCTTGTTTGAAAAACAAAACCTAACCTAAAAAAACCCAAGTGACCTATAACTATTAAATCTCCTCCTTCTTCAAAGTTTCTCATTTTAAATCGGCCTTTAGGTCTTTTAATACTAATATTAATAAAATAAATGCATATTTTCTAATAAAAAACTCAATTTTCCACTGATCTAGTGCTAGTCATTGCACCTAATTGAAAGGAAAGGTTTAAGTTTTGCAGTTATTTATAATGCCGAAGGTTCCAGCCAGGTTCTTATCCTTTCGTTAAATATAACATTTTAATTTATTATAAGATTTGCATGAAACTCAAAATCAAAGTATATTTTAAACGAAATAGGCACATGGCTGGTTTTAAAACCAAAATATGGTCACATACAGAAGCTCACGGGAGGTCTCAATCCATGAAATATCCTGTAGTCCAGTAACTTCTAATGCCTAGTTCTCGTTTAGATGGATTTCCACACTTTAAGAACTCATTCATGCTGGGATTCTTTAAGTTAAATACTGTTTTAGTACATACGATTAGCAATACTTAGATAATCGTAATTAGCTCTTTGGAAAGTTTGTTTAAACCGATCAAACATTATTTTCTTAATATAAAAATAAAAAAGTAAATTAATAAAAACCTTGGAAACTTATATTCATGTCCATCCCATTTTTCACCAGTAATCCCAATCTAGGTAAAAACAATAAAAAAGTAGTTTATTGTTTACCTATTTATAAAAATGACATTGCATGATGACCCAAAATATTCAAGATTTGTATGAAACCAATCAATCCAACAAAGTAACTATCATCCATGTCTTAACAAGTGACTACACCTTTTCATATGATTAATTTTCATAATTTAATTTCTTTATTTACTAATTTATTTATTCTGAGTATTTCTTGTCTTCAAAATGGCTACCCATACCAATACAATCAAAATTAGAAAACAAACCCCCTTAAGACCGATGTTACCAGTTTCAATACCAATGTAGAGGTAGAGTTTCGCACTAAATTTCAATCCTCTAGGTCAACTTGTTTGACCCTTACTGTGCATACAGACAGACAGAAATCGGATTTCGTTCATTATAAATTGGTGGGAGAGGCTTCGCCGAACGACGCGACGCTCAACCAACAACAACTAAAGTTTACCTCAATCTTGGGTATTGTTCAAAATTAGGGGAATATCTGATATCAATGTACCAACATTTTCTGCACTGTCGCCATTAAAAAGCCTTAAGAATCTAAAAAATTGTATTTTGTTATACTCAGAAATAAACAATAAATACTCAACTTTAGTAGTAAACAGTGGTTGAATGACAACGAATCAAGGAAACAGCTGATAATAAATGTAGACTATTACAATGAACACACGAGTAAGACTATGGTAAATATTAAATCACCGACATTGCGATAAATTCCGTTTAGTGTTTTTCTTGTTGTAACGAAGTGATAATGTTGTTGTATAAATACAATGCGGTTTATGATTATTATTTTTATCTCGGATATAACTCTTAAAACACATTTAAATAAAGCTGCAGTGGAAGGTTTATTAAATTACCACTCGAAAATTAAATCTCGAGATACATTTTTCTCGAAATAACTTCAAATGGAGTGGGATGGAATTGTATAGTGTTTTGAAAATCATAATGATTGTTGGGTACAACAGAGCTCACATTTTGATTTAAGGTGGCCGTTTAGCGATTGTTTCTGTAAAAGTAATTATTGTAGGGATATACGTATCCAACTAGTTGTGGATATTCTTTTTTTTTCGAAAAAAATGCCATCACATTCTAAATGGTTTTTATAAAAAAACATATTAATTTTATTTGAAGATTAATTATTAATATCTGGGATCCCAACGATCGCGCCCCCTAACCAAGCGGCTTCACGATACTCTTGATAATTTTAATTCTGTTTGGTCTGCAAACTTAGCAACGAGGGTTATCGCAATGACAAACATGGCCATCGACAACGCTATCACAAACATTTCAAACACTAAAAAGGTAGATTTTTAAAGATCGGATGAAATGTTTAACACTTTTAGTAACGGGTGGCACGCATCATGTAGATATTCATTTTGAAAAATATGACTTGATTGCATATATATGAGGCTGATCAAAAAACTGCTTCAACCATATTGGCTCCACGTTCAAGATTGTTCAATTTTTCATTGGAAGTGGGAATTTCCAGCCGCATTAAAAATTGCAAAGGACGCCCATACAGAAAAAGAACAACCCGGGCCTAATAGAAAATGATTGGCCAACTTTTAATATTTCCTGAGTGACAGGCTTCAATGACGCTCAGCCAAATTCCTTGGATATACACATACACCATCATAGCTCATTCTTGTCTATGCAAAAGTTAAGTTTCATGAAAAATATGAAGTCTACAGATGAAATATTTCTCGAAATATCTTGGGGATTAGGCTATGTTTATTATTATGTCATATGTTAAATTTAATATGATTATACTCAGATAGTTTACACCACAGAGCTCTTACTTTTTACGATTTAATTATTTTGTAATTGGCCGTATCTGTCACATATGCGTTTAAACAACCAAAACTAATATATACACACACAATACTAGCTGTTTCCCGCGGTTTTCATAAGCTTTGCCCGTGTATAAGCGCTTTCTGCGTTCAAATTAATTATATTTCCAACGCCGATGTAGAGTTTGCCTTGTTGCCACAATCAAGAAAATTGTCAAAAGTGTACAGGTATATTTATAGCCATTGCACACGTACATTTACTTTATTATAAAGTGGTCTAACACTCAAGCTTTTACGTTCAACGTAACATTTATTTTAAAGACAAATATACATCATAACTTAGCGCCTTCATATTTGGCTGTGTAATATACGTTAATATTTTCTAATTGCAGTTTATAATGTACAGGCGCTTAGAACAATTTTCATCTTTTGCAGTGCCGCCTAGTGGCGAGTTACATCAGTAGGCATAGCATATAAACCTTCTCAGTGGAAACACACACACACACACACACACACACACACACACACACACACACTCACACACACACACACACAACACACACACACACACACACACACACACACACACACACACACACACTTTATACACATACACACATTTAATATTGTAAACAGATTATCTTTTATTTTTTCTAAATAGATATGACAGAAAACAATAATAGTGCAAGACTTGTTTCAGCCATTGAAAACATACTTATAGTTTAGTTTTAATATGTACAAAATTGAAACTAACACGTCTTTAGACATCCTGCTGTTTGTGCACAAGTCATGCCCCTGCAGCAGTTTGTTCACATCTTGTACAAATGGCTATACAAATGATAAAATTTAAGTAAATATTCTAAAATGTGAGCAATTTTCTCTGATAGTTCATTATCTTTACCACATACAGGTTTTTCCATGTGGTTTACATGGAAATAATTATGCTGTGTTAAAAGAATGTATAAATATTTCCTTCAACGTCGTAAATGCTATAACACCGACTACATGCAACGTTATCAATTTTCTCATTGACTTATTCTTTATACCACTGTAACATAAAACTAATTGTAACATAAACATATATGATATAATACTTAAAACGCACTATTTTTATTATATGACAGTTAGAAATGAGAAACAATAAAACAAATTCTCAAAGTGGATGCTTGTCTTATATCGTACGAAACACTTCATTCGTATGATGTAAGACGTTGTACTCTCTAATCATATTAGTTCAATAATAATAGTGTATTGCAATCAATATATTTACACAAAGTATTTACTATACTTACATATTTACCCTTATATCACATGCTACGGACGAAAATTCTTGCATGGCTGCAGAGCCTTAATTGCCTACCACTAGAAGTCAATCAATCAATCAATGTTTTATTGCGAAGACATTATATAGCACATGTATAGCAAAAGTCAATTCCGAGTTCAGAGTTAAAATTTTGAACATTCTTACCACTTTCATCAGGATCACACACAAAACATACAATTCAACATTCATGCATCCCTCATCCATTTTGCCAATTTTTCCACCTACAGTGCCGAAGTCAATCTCTTGATTGGGTGTTGATCTCCCAGTTTAAATGCCAAAAAACCCAGACGTTCATAAAAACCACCGTTCTGTGTTTATCAGTCCGGGTAGTTTCCTCTGCTTCTAGTCTCATACGAATGAATGTCTTGGCAAGTAGTCATGGCAGTTTTTGAACATTTAGAGACTTGGCAGTGTCAACTGTTTTGAAGGTTTACTCTACATGACTATCTCAAATTCAAATGAGCTATTATTCGAATCGCTTGCTTCTGCAATTTGAACACTTTCACCAACTGGTTGTTTGCCACAGGTAAATCAATCCATAGAACGTCGTCATTGAGTTGGGCAATACTTAGCATAAAAGACCTCAAAGTCATATATGCATGAGGATAATTTGGCGCAAACATGTCAACCCTTGTTAATCATCTTTCCTTTGTTATTTTTTATATATTTATTGTTGTTACACATTACTTGTTATCTATTTTATACTTTCTTGTTTATACATCTTAAAATTCATATGTATTTGTTTCATTATGTATCTATTGTTTTGTTTACTAGTTCCATATTTCTATTGTTTTTGTTGTAGTCTACTAATTAGTTTCTTTGCTCAATTGTTATGCATGTAGATAAAATTGAAACTTACTTGTTGAAATGGTGATGCCGTTGAAATAATAAAAAAATAAATAAAAAAAATAAAACCCTCGATCTAGGTGTGTATTCCAAGGAATTTAGTGCTGGAAACTTCTTCCAGAAATGAATCTGCTAACATAACGATGCAGGGCACATTCTGAGTCAGGCCGTCCGCAGAGCAAAGTTCATGACATTGGATTTTGTTGTGTTTGTTTTTAAGATTGAGACTGTTGAAATGTTGACCGCAATTGTTGATTTCAAAAAGTCTGTTCTTCCAAAAAGAGATGTTGATTTTTCCACTGAAACAGAGAGTCGTATCATCAGCATACTGCAACGATTTCCCCATGCACTAGTAATGAACCAATGTCATTGACATATATGAGAAACAGAATTGGGACTGAGAACTAATCCCTGCGGGACCCCGTAGCTCAATTGGATTGGATTTGAAAGTTGGTTTGAGATTTGGACAACTTGACAGGGCACGTTAAAAAAGAATGAAACACTTTGAAAATGAGAGTCTAAGAGTAATACATTAGCAGATGGGAAATTCTTATCAGGAAAAAAATCAACTTACCGACACAGTAGTACAGAAGGTACATAATATTGTATGGTGTGGCAATCAGAAAAAAAATGCCATCGCTTAAGTACACAAGCACAAAGTAGTCTGGGCCACATTATTTTTTCATGCCATGTCCAGCAAT
>NW_025781765.1:0-38303 GCF_021130785.1 Homalodisca vitripennis | reverse complement strand
TTTCTTCATATAGGCCCATGTAATATCCTGCACTTCAAAAGCCATAGGTTTATGAACCGAAGGTAACCTTCTTCTGTGAAGTTAATCTTCCTTAATGTACAACGCCATAATTGCATGATACAAGTAATTATTATGACTTTTCGTAAATCGATTCCTGAATTTTCGAATATAAGTTTCAAAAAATAAAAAAGTAATAAGGAAATAATTTTTTGTTTCTTGTCTAAGCTATTGTAAACAACTACAGTTTATGTTTTAATGTATCTACGTAAATTATTAAAAAAAAATTAAATCCAATTTGTAAGGTTTTCCACAAAAGAAAGTTCATTGAGTCTAAATAATTGGGCGTAAAAGGGTCTAGACACAATATGATCCACTAATGAGCTATTGAAGCTCACGATTGACTTTTCCAGATTTATTTTTCAAAAAGACAAAATTTAATATACAACTTACTTTAGTCATGTACTTATTTAGTTAAAAAACGTATTCATAACAAAACTTATATTACATTTATTTAAATAAAATTGCCTCATTTAAGGAAAAAAATAAATTAAATAAATTTTTTCAGCTATATGGAAATTAAATGTTTGATATATTATACGATTTTTTACTCAAATTTACACACAAACATAACATTTAGTCACATATAGCTGGAACCAAACGATTCCTAATTTTACAGCTTCCTAACAGTACAGCTCCTGTTGTTCTTCGCAATCAAGGAATTGGTTAAGTGTTATGCTATATTCATAAGCTTACTAAAATCTGTACCAAACAACGATGAATGCGATATTTGGTTAAATTCGTTTTTCTTACTCTTTTTCAATCATTACATACTTTTTTCCATATGTAATATACAAGAAAATTAAGGTGAAAATAAGGTATCTGCCCAAGCTAGGTGACTCTCATTGCACTCATGGTAGAACACATTATTAATAATATTTTGTGTGAACAAATAGTATTTATTTACATTAGTGCAGGTTTCAAGTAGACCAGAATACAAAAAAAACTCTCTAAGACATGTAATTATCACTGTTAATGCTAATATGTGCTATAAAAATAAATTATATTATATATTTATCTATAAACTAGTGGATATGGGATTTTAAAGTCACATTAGATAATATCAATTTTATAATAATCGACTAGTAGGACTAATCAAATCAATATAAGATTATCCAGTATTAATTTAAATTAATGTTTAAACTTTATTTTCCTTCCCTTTTTATAGAAAATTTGTATTTTTAATTATAATTTATTTTAAATAATACTGATATAAGGAGAGTCGGATGGCCAATACCTGCCCATGTTAATTTAGTATACTTTATGTACCTATATCTCTAGAACCGTAATACATAAAGCCACAAATTAAAAAGTATGTTATTCTTTACATAAAAACTAGACCAATTTGGGTACAGGTTTTTCAACAATTATTTTAAATGAGTCCTTGACATTTTTTCTAAAATCTTAAATAAAATATACTTAAAATTAGTATAAAACTTACTGCAAATAAGTAACTTCATATTTATATTCAGTTATATGTATTCAATATGTTCAAAATTATCCAATTAACAATAAAAAAAACTGTGTCGTGAAATTATCTCTTATAGTTCCTGTAAAAAGGTTTGTACATTTAGACAAAAATAATTTTTTTCATTAAAAAACGCATTTAAAGTATGGTATCTAAATAAATGGTACTAACTTACATTTGGTAGTGACCAAGAAGCATATGCAGGGTTGTCTGCACTCTCCTCGTCTTCAAACTGCCCCTCTAATCTCAACTTGGCCATTGCGGTCTTTTGCCGGACACTTTTTTTCCAATTAGTCGGTGGCCTTTTCCCCTTTTTTTTCCTTAGCTCGTTTTGATTTTTCGCCAACATGATCAAATTTTTGCCAGGTTTGTACCTTAACTTTTTTAGAACTTGACACCTTTTTTCAAGCGTCCCCCACATTCTTTTTTTGTACATGCCCTACACATTCTTAGTTATTTTAATTTCAGGGTAGGGCTATAAAGGCATAAACTTTTCAACTGCAGAAAAAGCTGCACTATCGTCATCTCCCAAATAATATTTATACTTTACCCCGTTCTTTACTTGTGATTCCGAAAAAAAATCTCTGTTACTCATTGTATTTCCATCCAACCACTTACTCCCTCATAGTTTGTAATGCAAGATTCATCATATTTATTTTAAAGCCTGCCGCTTACATCTGCAATATTTAATAAATATCTTCAATATGTTGCCTGTGTTGATATTTACTGCCGTAACGACGCCGTTCAGAGATCTATGACCGAGTTTCTGCCACGTACAATCCAACGCCACACAAAGAAGTACCCCTATCACCTTCATGATTAATAACAGCTTCTTCCACAGCATTTTCAAAATTCTGTGTACAAACCTCTTTGTCTGCTTTACAAAAACCTTTTGCTACAGTATTTAAATGCCGGGGAGTTACGCAAATTCATGACACCGCAAACAATTTTTCTTGCTTCCTAGCCTTTACCAATATATCCAAACCCATATACTAGCCTAGTGTTTAGCTTTGATGGTTCAGTGTTTTTCCTTTTATAATTTTGCTTAGATACTTCAAATCCACAATCCAGTACATTTATATAATAACTTTTACACTTAGGCCTAGCCTATTAGATGAACTGAAAGCCAAATATTTCCCCAAATTGTGAGCAAACTGCTATTTGTTTTAAAAAGTCCTCAAGATATTTAGATATTTATAATGTCATAGCACTGAGCTGGTTCCTCAATTAAATGAATACTAAATAAATAATATTCAGACTTGTTCCTAATGTTTTCTTTGAAGATCTTTCTTTTTTAGTTACACTAGGACTAGCAAAATCTGGAGTGGGAAGGAAGAGGACTAGGCCTAAGATGGACAAGGTTCATTCACTAAGTTTACACTTTCATTCTAAGATAACTTACACAAAAAATTGTTTTGGTCTCTTATGAAACATTTTCGAAACTACGAGGCATTTTAAAAAAACCAATGAAATATGAAACACTTCAATATGAACTCTTTACTCACTTCAGAACAATACACTGTTATAAAAGGAAACAAAACGTACGGAAACACAAACAACTGTTTATCAAATCTTTTTAAATATAATAGTAAGGTACAGTGAAAGAGAAGTAGATCCATAGAATTAAGCACAAAAACACTTCATAGACAACTTATACAGTATGAAAATAAATGGAGCGCCGCTGAACTGTGGTAGGCGATAAAAAGTAATAATATGTTTGACAAAATGGTTTTCAAATTGCCATAAAACTGCTTTTGTATATCTTAATTATATAAATGTGGTGTTTTTAAGTAAAAAGTACAGAAAATAGAGAATAATAATTTAGATAGAAATGTTTTTGATAATAACAAGGTTTTTGGCCATCCGAATCCCCATATGCCATTTTAAAATGCAATGTCTACATGTTTCTTAGAAATAAGCACTGATTTAAAGAACCCTATGGAGTGGAGTCCCATTTATTTAGTATTTAAAATTTAAAACTTCTTAAAATGCTGTAAACTGCCGTAACATTAACTCAAGATGCGCCATCGGGGTTACACCTAAAATCCTAAACTGTTGTTTGTCAAGTTACATATATAAATTTAACAGTAATGGGCATTGTTCCACATTTGTTTCCCGGAATATAAAATACAATATTTTCTCCGAAAACATTTTCTTTTTATTCACTCTTTTCTTTAATAATTTAATAAATTTATCTTTGCTTTCTTACTGGAAATTCTGGTTGATGTAACTGTGTTATGATTAATAAAATTTTCTTTGAATAAACACGTCTTAAAATTGGTAAACAACCAATATTTATTAGCAGAACACTCCTGGGAGTGACATATTTTCTAACGGATCCGTTCACTTAAAGTTTTGCCCTATAAATGATTTAGAATATAAATGGTAAGGATCATCCGTTGCAGGTTACTGATGCCTCAGAGGTTTACCGACCGGTCAACACTTGATCCCAACCAAGTCAGTATTTGACCATAGCAGTAGTTAAACAGTTAGTCTTAGCTTTGTTAACTAAGTTGACATTAGCCTCTACACAGTGTTTATAATGGATCTCTGTAGCTTACAAAGATTACGTTTTTAGTGTACTTTTTGCAGTCGTAACGGAAAATAAACATTTTGTGCCATTTTTAATATATTTATAAGCAGAGTTGATGCAAGAGTGTCATAAATTATTTTGTAACATTATACATAACACCTACCAAACTTATAAAAAATAGTTTGAAACCATCTGAACACATTTACAAATTAACAATTATAACAAAAAACCTTAAAAAATTTTTTATGATTCAGAAATTGTATTTATGGTTATCGATACAGTTGTGTAAAAGAATTGCAACGTCACTGCAGCAAGTTTTCATTATAACACGGTACTTAGCTTCATCGAGTTCTGTTATAGTTTATTGATAAACCATAAACTATGCGATTTAGTGGTCTACTTCTTTTCGTCTTCTTAATCATGTAACACAGCAATTTGGTTTCCTCATTAAAGTCGTATAAATGTAAGGTAAGAACCCACTGCTGTAATGAGAACAGGCATTTCTCGTTCAGTCTGTACGCAATGCATGTACATTGGAGTTGTAAATACACACATCAGCGGCAGGTACAAGGTAAATTAGCCTTGTCCTATAAGGAACTGGGTTAGATGACTATTTACTTTCCCAAAGTGAATGCTCCGACCAGGATCTTTGATTACTAACGAGAGACGCCGAATGGCTACACTTTGGTGTCAGTAGTCTACTACACTGCCAGGCGGTTGTCGTTTGTATCGTAATGAACTTATATAACATTTTATTGTACTAGTTAAGATAAAAAAAACATTCATAAATGTATTACACGTTGAAGAAATATATGTATGTTTATTTATTATACTAGGCTTAACAGCTAATTAAAAAAGAGAACTATCATTCTCATAATTTCATCCAAGGGAAACTAGTAAAAGTCCTTTAACCTTATTTATAGCATGTCCTCATTCTGCACTAAACCTGTGATATAACATTTCACGGTTTCATATAACTTGGTACGGTTTATTGTTCTACTAACTTAAACTATTACAGTAATGACGATCATGGATGCTATTGTTAGTATTCAGCTTATTCCAATGTTGGTCTGCTAGTGTGTATCATATCCAGAGCGGAAGGAAATACACCATTATCTCATCCATCCTGTCCAGTCATTTTAAATTAATGTATTTTACAACTTAACATTTAAGGTTTAAATATTTAAATATATAAAATAATACAATACAGTCATGACCTCTAAAAGAAAATGTTTAATATTTTCGAAACACCTGCCTTTCTTAACAGCAATGCTCTTTAAACTACTGTGATATCTTAGTACAGTTCCATAAATATTTTATTTTAAAAAGAATTTTTAATTTACTGTAAAATTAGTTTATTTTCAATGTTTCATTATGAACTATATTTTTTACTAGAATTTAAGTTACTATGTTTACTTATAACGTTCCACCCAAAAATGTTAAGATTGCTAACGACAGGAAATAGCTTGTATAAAATTAAGTATTACTCACATTACTCAACTTGGTACATATTGTGCTATTTACGACAGAGATGGTTCTATATAACAAGAAACAAATCTCACTCGTTATTAATTTATATTATCTTAAATATTGCGAAATGTACACTTATATCGGTTTCGTTGCCGGGATAATATTTTAGGTAAGTATACGTATTTTTGTGAGGTTTTATGTTTCAATATTTGAATGGAAACTTTTGTGTTTATATTAAGAATTACTTTTAGATTTTTAAGGGGTTGATTTGTAGAAACATGTTATTGCAATGATATGTTTTTAATTAAAATGTTTAATCGAATAATATGTTCTATATCAATGCTATTTGTGCATAGGATTTACAGAAAAATTGGTTTCCTAACCATTATTCTTATCCTCACCCACAGTCCTGATTTAGTGCTATTTGAGGATTTCATGTTCTATTTCAGTGGCGTACCTAGGAATCTTCTGTGGGGGGTGTCCGGTGTGCCGGAAACATAGTGTGCTAGGGAGGGGTGTGAGTGCAGTGAGAGGCCCTGGGTATAACAAACACTCCCATACTATCAAATGAGTCCTAATTACAGTATTTAATTATTATACAAAATACAAAATTGCATAACTATATTTATTGTTTAATATTAATTTTGAGTGCACGGAACCTTAGTTAAACATATTATCATCAGTTGTCTTGCAGTGATGTAAACAGATTTTGAATCTAATATTAATTTTTCAGAAACCTAAAATGTTTTTTATTGTCCTGCTAGCTATTACTCGCGGCTTTGCAAGCTATTTTTTGAAATCTAATCTGTAGCCGTATTAGTACCAAAGATATATGATGTAATATTTTAGAGCGGTATGATAATTTTCAAATGTTATGAGGTATACATTAGGTAATATTATATGAATTTTTATTGTAAGATTTTTCACATATAACCATTATTAACATGAGCATATGTGCATTTTTCTTTGAGTGAAGTTTTTTTATTCAATTTTAGTTCATAAAGTTAAATTTAATTAAATGTGTAGTGTGAAAATAACAGGTTCTTTATAATTTAAGAATCGGTTGCAGTCCAAAAATAATAAATTAAACTTTAAAAGTACCGTATATCTAGAAAAATTAACTTTGGAAACAGGACAGTAGTAGAGTGTAATCTCCTACACTGGCTGGTATGGGTGACAGAGAGGAAAGCTCTTAGTCGTCAACTGAGTGCTTTATATAGGAATATAGGTGTCATAAACGATCTCATTGGACACCTAATCTATCTGCTCATGGATCACTAAAGTCTTACCATATGTCAGAGTGGACCTCCAAAGTTTTAACTATAAGGGTTTTGCACGATGTATTGTAAAAGTCTTATAACTAGACTAAATTTCCTGCCAATGTCCTGCATATTTTTTCACACAGACTTAACTTTGGGTTTGGTGCCACAGATTTCAATATTTGATTACTTTCCTTAGCCCTGACGCAGGAACACGTATTACATTTATAGTATTAAATTTAAGTTTAGCTTTCAGGCTATTTATCCAAAATTATGGTGATAATCTCGTGTTATACTGTTATATTTCAATAAGAATATTGGTTTAAATTTAATCATTGAATTTGACATCATTTAATATTTTACCTAATCTTATGTAATTTAGAATATATAATATAATCAAATATCTTAGTTTCTTATAAATTAGGTCCATAAAACCACGGAGTATAGACAAATTGGGCGGGTTTTGCACGATGTATTGTAAAAGTCTTAACAAATATTCAGAAATATATATTCTAAAAATGTCGAGTTGGTGAGGGATTATTGGAAGAAAAATGTTCCTGTACAAAGCTTCAAAAGCAGAAAGATTTTTAATGATTAGTGGAATTTTTAAAACGTACTTAGCTTCAAATGTTTATATTTTTACTGGTTTGAGCTGCACATTCTTTGCCATCCTGCCTGGCTGTTAGCAAAGTGCAGGCTATACAACAACTGTCGAGTGGGGGTACTTACATATTTCCGAATTATTAATTATTTCCTTTACCGGCATCCTATCATAAAGGTGTTAAAAAATTATATACTATACTAAATCTTTCCATTTTCCCCATGATTAATCTAATTGTTTCGAAAATTATGATTAACATCATTGTTCGGATGTAGAACAATATTGTGTAGTAAGTAAGATTCTCAAAAGAATGCCCTATAAAAGTTTTCGATGATATCGTAGTGGCCAAAAATTATTATTTTAACAATAAAGATAATTGACTACTAGTTGTTACAATTTTTTCATGATGTTGTAGCTGGTAATTCTAAAGTGTGTTATTTCTCGGACAGCCCTTACATTGAAAGAGTGAGTTTTGGAAGTTTATTTACCCTACTGAATATGATGATAAAAATATAGTATGTATATTATCAAATTTAAACTGTAACAGTACTTGAGCCCTGCGAATATTACGTTTAGATTTGTATTCCAACGTTTAATTTTATGTAACTCCTCGTAATATCCAACATGTATTTTTCTCATGCCTATTGTATTTAGTAACATGTATTTCTTTTGTTTTAACCATAAAATGTACGCTTCAATATATGCACGTCATGAGCACGGGTATCACCATATCAACTCATCACAAAAAGCGAATGTTGGATCTGAAAACAGGTTGAATATCAGTCTGGTTTAAATCAACAACCGCCGCAGTTCTGCTTGAGCGAATTGTTTCTTTATCAAACAATGCAATCATAAATGGGATCAGTTGTAATTTATTTCAAATATCTGTCTCAATACAAAAAAACAGTTAGCATTTAAATACCCTAAATTATATTCCAAGTACATCAGGTTTAACCGTTTAAAACGTTGAAATAAGACTATTTCTTGTAAATAAATGTTTAAAAAAGGAACAAATTTCAACCCACAAACTACCTTAATGAACCGCCAAAAAAAACTAAGGCATGTTTAGAGCAAACCAAATAAACAGAACACACTGGACTCTGTGAAACAATAACCATAATTAATATAACTACATATCCTGTAAATCTACAACATGCAAATTTGATTGGCGCTTCGATGAGGGCCTAGTAAGTTGTATGGAAGCAATTGCATACATTTGAAATTGTTAATTAATTAAAATATCGATTTCTAATAACAGTGTTATTTTATCACCCTTTAGTTCAAACATTGTGTTTCAATAAAGCCTGCGTTAAAAAGCACCCAAAAATATGCATTACAGTTTTATCAAAATCTCCGTTCATTTAAAAATAGCGCTCACACAGAACTCAAAAAAATTTAATTCTGGTCAAAATGTTCTCTACTAGGAAAATTACATAAGACGGTTCACTTATCCCTTAGCACTACAATCATGCTAAATATCTTAAATGGACTCGTGCTTTTATGCTTGGACAATACTTAACTTGCAAACATAGTATATTGTAGGCTGTTCTATGTAATTTAGAATAAGTATGTACAATTTCAAAAGTCTATTGTTAAATTTTTAAAAGAATGCACTATTACAAAATAACAATATATAAATGTATCTACTTAATTCATATACATCAGGATAAAGATTACATTTAATTTATTGCAATTACAATTTATATTTCAATTTTAATGTATTTAATATCTTCAACTATGCAGGACTAACTTTTTACAACATACCTTTTTTAGTTACCAGTATCTTATTTCTTAGTAAACAAAACATAGTTCTAACTGTGTATGGAATGTACTACTACGTGAGCGTACTACTTATTTTGTAAGTGGAGAAGACTTACCGATTAGACCTTAGGTTCTTCAGAGGTGGTCTGCGAAACACTCAAGGAACCATGAGTAGTTATCAGGAGGTAGGCTACAACACATTTTCTTTATAGTTATATTGGTAGTATTGCATTAAAACATGTTGCTGGACAGTCTTAGTCTGGAAATTCTGACCTTTACACATTTTCTGCGATATTTAAGGTTCGAAACATGGTACAAGAGGTGATTAATGTGCTGAAATTACAAATGACTCGATGCTGAATTTGACGTCGGGTTTTTAAATCAAGGATTTTTATGAATGTAGAGGGCCCTTTAACATAAAAATTTGACTATTATTGTAGCCTATATACTGGGAGGCTTAGGCACATATGACAATGTACAAATCTATAAAAATAAAACTTCATTAAATATCGGCTTGAATCGTAACCATATGAACCCTAATGTTATAACCAATACGATCATATAAACCAGGATTTTAGTCGGACGAAGATGTAAATAAATGTAAAAATAATTTTCCTTATAAAAAAGTATTGAATCAGAAAATATTAAAAACACTAATATGCTTTAGTAATAATGACATAAGACTAAATGTATATTTACAGATATAAAGCACTTGAACTATGAAATAAACAAAGCACTTGTGAACAGCTTGAAGTCTAAGTTTGAAGCAACTCCGAAATTAAATGTATCAATTATATGTCTTTCGCCTTTAATTTCTTCATATAGGCCATGTAATATCCTGCAACTTCAAAACCCTAAGTTTATGAACCGAAGGTAAACCTTCTTCTGTGAAGTTAATCTTCCTTAATGTACAACGCCATAATTGCATGATACAAGTAATTATTATGACTTTTCGTAAATCGATTCCTGAATTTTCGAATATAAGTTTCAAAAAAATAAAAAAGTAATAAGGAAATAATTTTTTGTTTCTTGTCTAAGCTATTGTAACAACTACAGTTATGTTTTAATGTATCTAACGTAAATTATTAAAAAAAATTAAATCCAATTTGTAAGGTTTTCCACAAAAGAAAGTTCATTGAGTCTAAATAATTGGGCGTAAAAGGGTTCTAGACACAATATGATCACTAATGAGCTATTGAAGCTCACGATTGACTTTTCCAGATTTATTTTCAAAAGACAAAATTTAATATACAACTTACTTTAGTCATGTACTTATTTAGTTAAAAAACGTATTCATAACAAAACTTATATTACATTTATTTAAATAAAATTGCCTCATTTAAGGAAAAAAATAAATTAAATAAATTTTTTCAGCTATATGGAAATTAATGTTTGATATATTATACGATTTTTTTACTCAATTTACACACAAACATAACATTTAGTCACATATAGCTGGAACCAAACGATTCCTAATTTTACAGCTTTCCAACAGTACAGCTCCTGTTGTTCTTCGCAATCAAGGAATTGTTTAAGTGTTATGCTATATTCATAAGCTTACTAAAATCTGTACCAAACAACGATGAATGCGATATTTGGTTAAAATTCGTTTTCTTACTCTTTTTCATCATACATACTTTTTTCCATATGTAATATACAAGAAAATTAAGGTGAAATAAGGTATCTGCCCAAGCTAGGTGACTCTCATTGCACTCATGGTTAGAAACACATTATTAATAATATTTTGTGTGAACAAATAGTATTTAATTTACATTAGTGCAGGTTCAAGTAGACCAGAATACAAAAAAAAACTCTCTAAGACATATAAATTATCACTGTTAATGCTAATATGTGCTATAAAAATAAATTATATTATATATTTATCTATAAACTAGTGGATATGGGATTTTAAAGTCACATTAGATAATATCAATTTTATAATAATCGACTAGTAGGACTAATCAATCAATATAAGATTATCCAGTATTAATTTAAATTAATGTTTAAAACTTTATTTTCCTTCCCTTTTTTATAGAATTTTGTATTTTTAATTATAATTAATTTTAAATAATACTGATATAAGGAGAGTCGGATGGCCAATACCTGCCCATGTTAATTTAGTATACTTTATGTACCTATATCTCTAGAACCGTAATACATAAAGCCACAAATTAAAAAGTATGTTATTCTTTACATAAAACTAGACAATTTGGGTACAGGTTTTTCAACAATTATTTTAAATGAGTCCTTGACATTTTTTTTCTAAAATCTTAAATAAAATATACTTAAAATTAGTATTAAAAACTTACTGCAAATAAGTAACTTCATATTTATATTCAGTTATATGTATTCAATATGTTCAAAATTATCCAATTAACAATAAAAAAACTGTGTGAAATTATCTCTTATAGTTCCTGTAAAAAGGTACATTTAGACAAAAATAATTTTTTTCATAAAACGCATTTAAAGTATGGTATCTAAATAAATGGTACTAACTTACATTTGGTAGTGACCAGAAGCATATGCAGGGTTGTCTGCACTCTCCTCCTCTTCAAACTGCCCCTCTAATCCTCAACTTGGCCATTGCGGTCTTTTGCCGACACTTTTTTTCCAATTAGTCGGTGGCCTTTTTCCCCTTTTTTTTCCTTAGCTCGTTTTGATTTTTCGCCAACATGATCAAATTTTTGCCAGGTTTGTACCTTAACTTTTTTAGAACTTGACACCTTTTTTCAAGCGTCCCCATTCTTTTTTGTACATGCCCTACACATTTCTAGTTATTTTAATTTCAGGGTAGGGGCTATAAGGCATAAACTTTTTCAACTGCAGAAAAAAGCTGCACTATCGTCATCTCCCAAATAATATTTATACTTTACCCCGTTCTTTACTTGTGATTCCGAAAAAAATCTCTGTTTACTCATTGTATTTCCATCCAACCACTTACTCCCTCATAGTTTGTAATGCAATATTCATCATGTTATTTTAAAGCCTGCCCTTACATCTGCAATATTTAATAAATATCTTCAATATGTTGCCTGTGTTGATATTTACTGCCGTAACGACGCCGTTCAGAGATCTGTGACCGAGTTTCTGCCACGTACACAATCCAACGCCACACAAAGAGTACCCCTATCACCTTCATGATTAATAACAGCTTCTTCCACAGCATTTTCAAAATTCTGTGTACAAACCTCTTTGTCTGCTACAGTATTTAAATGCCGGGGAGTTACGCAAATTCATGACACCACAAACAATTTTTCTTGCTTCCTAGCCTTTACCAATATATCCAAACCCATATACTAGCCTAGTGTTTAGCTTTGATGGTTCAGTGTTTTTCCTTTTATAATTATGCTTAGATACTTCAAATCCACGTCCAGTACATTTATATAATAACTTTAACACTTAGGCCTAGCCTATTAGATGAACTGAAAGCCAATTATTTCCCCAAATTGTGAGCAAACTGCTATTTGTTTTAAAAAGTTCCTCAAGATTTTAGATATTTATAATGTCATAGCACTGAGCTGGTTCCTCAATAAATGAATACTAAATAAATAATATTCAGACTTGTTCCTAATGTTTTCTTTGAAGATCTTTCTTTTTTAGTTACACTAGGACTAGCAAAACCTGGAGTGGAAGGAAGAGGACTAGGCCTAGATGGACAAGGTTCATTCACTAAGTTTACACTTTCATTCTAAGATAACTTACCAAAAAATTGTTTTGGTCTCTTCTGAAAACATTTTCGAACTACGAGGCATTTTAAAAAACCAATGAAATATGAAACACTTCAATATGAACTCTTTACTCACTTCAGAACAATACACTGTTATAAAAGGAAACAAAACGTACGGAAACACAAACAAACTGTTTATCAAATCTTTTTAAATATAATAGTAAGGTACAGTGAAAGAGAAGTAGATCCATAGAGTAAGCACAAAAACACTTCATAGACAACTTATACAGTATGAAATAAATGGAGCGCCGCTGTGAACTGTGGTAGGCGATAAAAAGTAATAATGTTTGACAAAATGGTTTCAAAATTGCCATTAAAACTGCTTTTGTATATCTTAATTATATAAATGTGGTGTTTTTTAGTAAAAGTACAGAAAATAGAGAATAATAATTTAGATAGAAATGTTTTTGATAATAACAAGGTTTTTGGCCATCCGAATCCCCATATGCCATTTTAAAATGCAATGTCTACATGTTTCTTAGAAATAAGCACTGATTTAAAGAACCCTATGGAGTGGAGTCCCATTTATTTAGTATTTAAAATTTAAAACTTCTTAAAATGCTGTAAACTGCCGTAACATTAACTCAAGATGCGCCCATCGGGGTTTTACACACCTAAAATCCTAAACTGTTGTTTGTCAAGTTACATATATAAATTTAACAGTAATGGGCATTGTTCCACATTTGTTCCCGGAATATAAAATACAATATTTTCTCCGAAAACATTTCTTTTTATTCACTCTTTTCTTTAATAATTTAATAAATTTATCTTTGCTTTTCTTACTGGAAATTCTGGTTGATGTAACTGTGTTATGATTAATAAAATTTTCTTTGAATAACACGTCTTAAAATTGGTAAAACAACCAATATTTATTAGCAGAACACTCCTGGGAGTGACATATTTTCTAACGGATCCGTTCACTTAAAGTTTTGCCCTATAAAATGATTTAGAATATAAAATGGTAAGGATCATCCGTTGCAGGTTACTGATGCCTCAGAGGTTTACCGACCGTCAACACTTGATCCCGACCAAGTCAGTATTTGAACATAGCAGTAGTTAAACAGTTAGTCTTAGCTTTGTTAACTAAGTTGACATTAGCCTCTACACAGTGTTTATAATGGATCTCTGTAGCTTACAAAGATTACGTTTTTAGTGTACTTTTTGCAGTCGTAACGGAAAATAAACATTTTGTGCCATTGTTAATATATTTATAAGCAGAGTTGATGCAAGAGTGTCATAAATTATTTTGTAACATTTATACATAACACCTACCAAAACTTATAAAAATAGTTGAAACCCATCTGAACACATTTACAAATTAACAATTATAACAAAACCTTAAAAAATTTTTTATGATTCAGAAAATTGTATTTATGGTTATCGATACAGTTGTGTAAAGAATTGCAACGTCACTGCAGCAAGTTTTCATTATAACACGGTACTTAGCTTCATCGAGTTCTGTTATAGTTTATTGATAAACCATAAACTATGCGATTTAGTGGTCTACTTCTTTTCGTCTTCTTAATCATGTAACACAGCAATTTGGTTTCCTCATTAAAGTCGTATAAATGTAAGGTAAGAACCCCACTGCTGTAATGAGAACAGGCATTTCTCGTTCAGTCTGTACGCAATGCATGTACATTGTAGTTGTAAATACACACATCAGCGGCAGGTACAAGGTAAATTAGCCTTGTCCTATAAGGAACTGGGTTAGATGACTATTTACTTCCCAAAGTGAATGCTCCGACCAGGATCTTTGATTACTAACGAGAGACGCCGAATGGCTACACTTTGGTGTCAGTAGTCTACTACACTGCCAGGCGGTTGTCGTTTGTATCGTAATGAACTTATATAACATTTTATTGTACTAGTTAAGATAAAAAAAAACATTCATAAATGTATTACACGTTGAAGAAATATATGTATGTTTATTTATTATACTAGCTTAACAGCTAATTAAAAAAGAGAACTATCATTCTCATAAATTTCATCCAAGGGAAACTAGTAAAAGTCCTTTAACCTTATTTATAGCATGTCCTCATTCTGCACTAAACCTGTGATATAACATTTCACGGTTCATATAACTTGGTACGGTTTATTGTTCTACTAACTTAAACTATTACAGTAATGACGATCATGGATGCTATTGTTAGTATTCAGCTTATTCCAATGTTGGTCTGCTAGTGTGTATCATATCCAGAGCGGAAGGAAATACACCATTATCTCATCCATCCTGTCCAGTCATTTTAAATTAATGTATTTTACAACTTAACATTTAAGGTTTAAATATTTAAATATATAAAATAATACATACAGTCATGACCTCTAAAGAAAATGTTTAATATTTTCGAAACACCTGCCTTTCTTAACAGCAATGCTCTTTGACTCCTGTGATATCTTAGTACAGTTCCATAAATATTTTATTTTAAAAAGAATTTTTAATTTTACTTTAAAATTAGTTTATTTTCAATGTTTCATTATGAACTATATTTTTACTAGAATTTAAGTTACTATGTTTACTTATGACGTTCCACCCAAAAATGTTTAGATTGCTAACGACAGGAAATAGCTTGTAGAAACTTAAGTATTACTCACATTACTCAACTTGGTACGTATTGTGCTATTACGACAGAGATGGTTCTATATAACAAGAAACAAATCTCACTCGTTATTAATTTATATTATCTTAAATATTGCGAAATGTACACTTATATCGGTTTCGTTGCCGGGATAATATTTTAGGTAAGTATACGTATTTTTGTGAGGTTTTATGTTTCAATATTTGAATGGAAACTTTTGTGTTTATATTAAGAATTACTTTTAGATTTTTTAAGGGGTTGATTTGTAGAAACATGTCATTGCAATGATATGTTTTTAATTAAATGTTTAATCGAATAATATGTTCTATATTAATGCTATTTGTGCATAGGATTTACAGAAAATTGGTTTCCTAACCATTATTCTTATCCTCACCCACAGTCCTGATTTAGTGCTATTTGAGGATTTCATGTTCTATTTCAGTGGCGTACCTAGGAATCTTCTGTGGGGGGTGTCCGGTGTGCCGGAAACATAGTGTGCTAGAGAGGGGTGAGTGCAGTGAGAGGCCCTGGGTATAAAAACACTCCCATACTATCAAATGAGTCCTAATTACAGTATTTAATTATACAAAATACAAAATTGCATAACTATATTTATTGTTTAATATAAATTTTGAGTGCACGGAACCTTAGTTAAACATATTATCATCAGTTGTCTTGCAGTGATGTAACAGATTTTGAATCTAATATTAATTTTCAGAAACCTAAAATGTTTTTATTGTCCTGCTAGCTATTACTCGCGGCTTTGCAAGCTATTTTTGAAATCTAATCTGTAGCCGTATTAGTACCAAAGATATATGATGTAATATTTTAGAGCCGTATGATAATTTTCAAATGTTATGAGGTATACATCAGGTAATATTATATGAATTTTTATTGTAAGATTTTTCACATATAACCATTATTAACATGAGCATATGTGCATTTTTCTTTGAGTGAAGTTTTTTTTATTCAATTTTAGTTCATAAAGTTAAATTTAATTAAATGTGTAGTGTGAAAAAACAGGTTCTTTATAATTTAAGAATCGGTTGCAGTCCAAAAATAATAAAATTAAACTTTAAAAAGTACCGTATATCTAGAAAAATTAACTTTGGAAACAGGACAGTAGTAGAGTGTAATCTCCTACACTGGCTGGTATGGTGACAGAGAGGAAAGCTCTTAGTCGTCAACTGAGTGCTTTATATAGGAATATAGGTGTCATAAACGATCTCATTGACACCTAATCTATCTGCTCATGGATCACTAAAGTCTTACCATATGTCAGAGTGACCTCCAAAGTTTTAAACTATAAGGGTTTTGCACGATGTATTGTAAAAGTCTTATAACTAGACTAAATTTCCTGCCAATGTCCTGCATATTTTTTCACACAGACTTAACTTTGGGTTTGGTGCCACAGATTTCAATATTTGATACTTTCCTTAGCCCTGACGCAGGAACACGTATACATTTTATAGTATTAAATTTAAGTTTAGCTTTCAGGCTATTTATCAAAATTATGGTGATAATCTCGTGTTATACTGTTATATTTCAATAAGAATATTGGTTTAAATTTAATCATTGAATTTGACATCATTTAATATTTACCTAATCTTATGTAATTTAGAATATATAATATAATCAAATATCTTAGTTTCTTATAAATTAGGTCCATAAAACCACGGAGTATAGACAAATTGGGCGGGTTTTGCACGATGTATTGTAAAAGTCTTAACAAATATTCAGAAATATATATTCTAAAAATGTCGAGTTGGTGAGGGATTATTGGAAGAAAATGTTCCTGTACAAAGCTTCAAAAGCAGAAAGATTTTAATGATTAGTGGAATTTTTAAAACGTACTTAGCTTTCAAATGTTTATATTTTTTACTGGTTTGAGCTGCACATTCTTTGCCATCCTGCCTGGCTGTTAGCAAGTGCTGGCTATACAACAACTGTCGAGTGGGTACTTACATATTTCCGAATTATTAATTATTTCCTTTACCGGCATCCTATCATAAAGGTGTAAAAATTATATACTATACTAAATCTTTCCATTTTCCCCATGATTAATCTAATTGTTTCGAAAATATGATTAACATCATTGTTCGGATGTAGAACAATATTGTGTAGTAAGAAAGATTCTCAAAAGAATGCCCTATAAAAGTTTTCGATAATATCGTAGTGGCCAAAAATTATTATTTTAACAATAAAGATAATTGACTACTAGTTGTTACAATTTTTCATGATGTTGTAGCTGGTAATTCTAAAGTGTGTTATTTCTCGACAGCCCTTACATTGAAAGAGTGAGTTTTGGAAGTTTATTTACCCTACTGAATATGATGATAAAAATATAGTATGTATATTATCAAATTTAAACTGTAACAGTACTTGAGCCCTGCGAATATTACGTTTAGATTTGTATTCCAACGTTTAATTTATGTAACTCCTCGTAATATCCAACATGTATTTTTCTCATGCCTATTGTATTTAGTAACATGTATTTCTTTTGTTTTAACCATAAAATGTACGCTTCAATATATGCACGTCATGAGCACGGGTATCACATATCAACTCATCACAAAAAGCGAATGTTGGATCTGAAAACAGTTGAATATCAGTCTGGTTTAAATCAACAACCGCCGCAGTTCTGCTTGAGCGAATTGTTTCTTTATCAAACAATGCAATCATAAATGGGATCAGTTGTAATTTATTTCAAATATTGTCTCAATACAAAAAAACAGTTAGCATTTAAATACCCTAAATTATATTCCAAGTACATCAGGTTAACCGTTAAAACGTTGAAATAAGACTATTTCTTGTAAATAAATGTTTAAAAAGGAACAAATTTCAACCCACAAACTACCTTAATGAACCGCCAAAAAAAACTAAGGCATGTTTAGAGCAAACCAAATAAACAGAACACACTGGACTCTGTGAAACAATAACCATAATTAATATAACTACATATCCTGTAAATCTACAACACATGCAAATTTGATTGGCGCTTCGATGAGGGCCTAGTAAGTTGTATGGAAGCAATTGCATACATTTGAAATTGTAATTAATTAAAATATCGATTTTCTAATAACAGTGTTATTTTATCACCCTTTAGTTCAAACATTGTGTTTCAATAAAGCCTGCGTTAAAAAGCACCCAAAAATATGCATACAGTTTTATCAAAATCTCCGTTCATTTAAAAATAGCGCTCACACAGAACCCAAAAAAATTTAATTCTGGTCAAAATGTTCTCTACTAGGAAAATTACATAAGACAGTTCACTTATCCTTAGCACTACAATCATGCTAAATATCTTAAATGGACTCGTGCTTTTATGCTTGGACAATACTTAACTTGCAAACATAGTATATTGTAGGCTGTTTTATGTAATTTAGAATAAGTATGTACAATTTTCAAAAGTCTATTGTTTAAATTTTTAAAAGAATGCACTATTACAAAATAACAATATATAAATGTATCTACTTAATTCATTTACATCAGGATAAAGATTACATTAATTTATTGCAATACAATTTATATTTCAATTTTAATGTATTTAATATCTTCAACTATGCAGACTAACTTTTTACAACATACCTTTTTTAGTTACCAGTATCTTATTTCTTAGTAAACAAAACATAGTTCTAACTGTGTATGGAATGTACTACTACGTGAGCGTACTACTTATTTTGTAAGTGGAGAAGACTTACCGATTAGACCTTAGGTTCTTCAGAGGTGGTCTGCGAACACTCAAGGAACCATGAGTAGTTATCAGGAGGTAGGCTACAACACATTTTTTTATAGTTATATTGGTAGTATTGCATTAAAACATGTTGCTGGACAGTCTTAGTCTGGAAATTCTGACCTTTACACATTTTTCTGCGATATTTAAGGTTTCGAAACATGGTACAAGAGGTGATTAATGTGCTGAAATTACAAATGACGATGCTGATTTGACGTCGGGTTTTTAAATCAAGGATTTTATGAATGTAGAGGGCCCTTTAACATAAAAATTTGACTATTATTGTAGCCTATATACTGGGAGGCTTAGGCACATATGACAATGTACAAATCTATAAAAAATAAACTTCATTAAATATCGGCTTGAATCGTAACCATATGAACCCTAATGTACACACAAGCAGATCACATTTACTTATTTTTGAGTATTGATGGCTGTCCTTAAAAACAGGTTATTTTATAGACTTCTGAGATTAGAGACGAATTTTCGTCTGTTCCTCGTAGAAAATAGATTGTCAAACGATCTCTTACATATTGATTTAATTAAATTTACTTGGCAGCAAGTGATGAGTTTGAGACTGAAAGGGCATTCATTATGTGCATGTCTTTAGAGTAAAAGACCAGATTCAAGCGATTGTATCAAAATTGATTCGAAAGTTCACATTTAAACTTACCCACTTAACAATTTTTTCTCAAATATGATGAAAAACTATAGTCTGCAAAATGTCAAACTGATATATCAGTGCAAATAACTTCAATTAAACCTTACACTCCTGCTCCAGACGAAAAACAATTACTTACTGATTTGTCCAGTAATGGTACTGTGAAAGGAATATTAATGAATAAATACTATAAAACTTCTGGTGAAACGTGCAACAAGGCCACAATGTCCATTTCTAAAAGTCTTGAGATATTTAACACGGTTTAGTATTATCCATTCATGTGAAAAGTCGTTTTTACATTATGTTTCTATTAAGAATCTATATAAACGATGGTCCTTGATGGTATAGGGTGGTGGCTCATAGTGCCTAAGCTCACAGCGCCACAACGTGAATTTGCTCACAGCGCCACAACGTGAATGTGCTCACAGCGCGCCACAACTCATAGCGCCACAGATTTGGCCGGAGTGCTCACAGCGCCAACACAACCGAATAAATAATCGGGTCCATGCTCACATCGCCACAGCTCACAGCGCCACAGCTCATAGCGCCACAGATTTGGTCGAGTACTCACAGCGCCAACACAACCGAATAAATAATCGGATCCATGATCACAGCGCCACAGCTCATAGCGCCACAGGTCATAGCGCCAAAGATTTGGCCGGAGTGCTCACAGCGCCACAGCTCATAGCGCCACAGATTTGAGAGTGGGGGAAACACCCGCTGGAGGGGTAACCCGCCTTCCCTGTACCAACCTCCAAAGTTATAATTCCCGTGATAACCAAGAAACATTGTTTCTATTGTTTGAAAACGGTATTTTAAAACCTATTATGTGGTAATCACGCTTAACCTAATTAATTAACCTTTCTGTGTATATCTGTCTTTATAATGTTTAAAAATAGATTGTTATTGTTAATGAAATAACAGTAGAACAGGTATTAATTATCACGAATTGATTGTAGTTTTTTTTATTTTCTGTACGCATCAGCTTTATGTCACTGTGAATTTGCATATTGTATATTGAATTGTAATCGCTTTAAAAATTAGTCCTCACACTCGTACATGCATAATTGTTGTTAACATGCTATTTTGAACTACGTGTGGGCTATGTGAATACTTTTTGGTTTTAGTTAAAACAAATTTTATTATGTACCTATACCTTTTTTAAATGATCGGATTGTTTTAAATTCTTCATGAATGACATGCGTATTTGAAAGAGAATACAGTTATTGTTTAATGGACGTTCAGATACCTATTTAGTGTACTAGACCTGAACTATTACATACTAACATTAACAATACTCATGTAATATTGTATGTATTTAGTAATAACAAAAATACTATATTCATGGGAAACATATGTGCAGATCACGTCATTGATAGATAAAAACAAGTTTACTTAACTAAAAGAGAAGACAAAAAACGAGAGAAAAACAACAAAGTGTATTAATTCTCATCTCACCCTGCTAGCGGTCTATTCTTAAGCGTAGTAGCCTCGAACATTGTATACACACACACACACACACACACACACACACACACACACACACACACACACACACACACACACACACACACACACACACACACACACACACACCACACCACACACACACATATATCGTGTATATATATATATATATATATATATATACACATACGCACACACTTCCTTAATTTACAGATTCATACAAAATACTTTTATTACGTGTATAATATTAATTTATGTATTTGAAAACGGTCAAAATATATTTCATTGTGTAGATCCCACAACTAAGAATTCTAAATCGATAAGCACAAGAACACACAAGAAAAGATATCATAGGCTATGTACCAGATAATTATGTTTTTCAAAATAGAAACACTAAAAACATAATAACAGTATCCAAAGTGTTTATTAGTATAATTGTTATAATCGGTTTATAATCGGGTACCTTACGATTAATTAGTGAAGACAAAGACATGTATGACATGTTACATAGCATATGGTTACATGCTAACTCAATTTTATAACTATCGCCTAAGCAATAATTTGTTACGATAAAATATTCTTGCCAAATTGCACCACAACGAATATTTTTGAGCTATGAATTTTCAAGGACAAGTATACAAAGAGGGAAAACTAAGGAAGGTCGGATCATAGATAATCTAATATTTACAGTATATTTTTAATCTAAGAAATTATCTAGAGTTCTAGAGGAAGAATTTCAAAACAATCTGTATATCACAATTTTTTAATGAAATTGAATACTGTCCAGTGTACTCGTATGTCATAAAATCGTGAGATTAAACGATTAATCTAAGAGATTATCTAGAGGAAGAATTTTAAGACAATCTGTATTTCACAATTTTTTTACGAAATTGAAAACTTTTTAGTGTATGTCATCAAATCGTGAGATTAAACGATTCTGAGAGCGGTCATGGGTAGGTCTGTAATGTGTGCAGTGACCCGTCTTGTTAAAAGTACAAAGCATCAATATCAATATCCAGCTCCTCTAGTACTGGAATAAAAAAGTTATTCAACATTACTACATACCGCGTAACCGTTTTCCCCCCGTTATCTTCAAATAAATAAAATCCAAACATTCTCTCTGTCGGTCGATACTGCACTAAAAGCTTAGGTTGAAATCTCTCTGAGGTTATAAGCACTCTAATAACTAATTTTTGTTTGTTAACGTGATCAGAATGCTAAAAGTGTGTTTCATCAGATATAATCAACAGGTTAGAAACATTAGGCCTCATTTTTAATGTCAACTATTTATCACACAACACAACTCTTTTTTCCATAGTCCAGATCTTTAAGTTCTTGCATAATTTGAAATTTGGAAAGAAAAAAATGAATGTCGTGGTGCAAAATCCTCAGCGGGGATCTGTTTTTGAAAAACCCTAGCCAACGCTTGCTATCAGGCCGCCTGCTCTGGACTGCGACTAACTGCAACTCTTACTCTTTCCACATTGTTCGGTGTTTGAACAGTTTGTAGACTTCCTTCCCTCAGTTTTCTTTTGGGTAGAGGCCGTAGTTGTAAATGAACTTATCCAGATTTTAATTGTTTTTTAGATCTTGAACAGCGCCGTGCCGACCAATGTTAAAGTGAGTTGTAAAAAATCTGTGAGTTTTTACATAAGAATCACTGTTCTTAAAACGTTTATACAGCAAAAGCATGTTGGTCAGTATTTATTTTCTTGGTTACATGATGGTTTTTTGTGTTGCAGTGTAATCGCTCACCTTTAAATTTGAAAATAGGCCTACATTTTTACAATAAACTGCTGGAATAGTTTTTTGACGGGTGAATATATGAGAAACAGTCATTAGCCGCTAAATAATATAAATCACACAAATTATAACACTTTCAGCCATCCTCATGTGCTTCCTCTTTTAGATCTCAATAATAGTTTTTCTTGAACTGTAACCAAAAGAAATGTATATGATAATAATGATTTATTTTCGTTCTAAAGTAAAGGTTACAACATAGTACTTGTCGGAAAAAATACTGTCCAATTACACAGTATACGGACAGTAAGAAGTGAAAAAAATATTTACAAGTATTAACGTTTAAATATACTAAAGTGAAGTATATATAAAAAAGCAAAGATACCAGACGTAAATAGCGTCAGCATTCCGTGGCGTCAAAAAATAATTTACAAGTAAACAGAGATCAAATGATTTTTCACACTCAAAATGAATGAACCACAAGTACCTTTTAGTTTGCAATATTATAATAAGTACAGTTAACTGAAAAGAAATATTTAATTTTTAATATAAACCATAAGTTTAGATTGATACTGAGTTCAAAAATTAAATACTATTATTTTGAAAAAGTCGTAGTAAATTTAATTTAATTTTACAACTGAAGTATTTTACTGAAGTAGTACTAAAGTATTTTGGTCCGGTGAATTCAAAACATTGTCAAAGACAGATTTGCTTACTTTGGGAATTAAAAAATTTATTGCGCTGGATGTTTCTAGTTTTGTAGTGTAGGTCACTTGTCCCCAGTTACCACTTCTAACAAAAAATAGTTCTAAATTCCTAAGTATTTCCCCAACATATCAAGTCATACATGCAACATATCATTTGTTATTCCCAAGAAAAATTTGTTATCCAAAAGTCAACCCTTCATATTTAAACTTAGAACAAGTCCTATTATTTGACAGTTTCAGTTTGTAAAATTAAACACAATTACAATTTGAATTGTGATTTTTAAGAGTATGTTGAAAAGTGTAGCCTCTGAGATCAAAATTAACAAACTTGGTTTTACTTACATTTTATTTATATTACACCAATTTCATATGGAAAGAAGATTTCATTTAATTTCTTTTAAAAAATCTCTGAATGTTTTTGTCAGAATAAAAATTGCAACATCATAGGCAAAATGTTTAATTTGTGCATGTATATTCTGCTTTAAAAGATGTTTAATGGATATTAATAAACGACCTCCTGCGGCACTCCTAGCGCGACAAGCATGAGCTGACTCACGACAGCCTGACACTCACCTGCTAGCTGCAGTCAGATAAGAGCGGATTCCAGTCCAAGGTCACGGCCCTGATGCCAATCGCCTCCAGTTTTGATAACAGAATATTGTGATCAACCATATCTAAGTTTTCTTCAAGTTAATAAAACACCGGTTACTTTATTGTTGTTAATAAGATTATTTTTTAATGAAATTTGTTACGTTTAATAAAGCATATTCCGTTGATTTATCCCTCGTAAAGCCAAATTACATATTACTCACAACCAGAGCCGCAGCTACATATTTTTCCAGGGGGGCAAGCCCTAAATTTGCCGCCCTTATCTACCACTCAACATCAACTGTAAACAAAATGTTTTGCTGTTTCTAAATCAGCATGTAAATAATCTAGAAGTACTTAATAACTATTATTATATTTGTTAAAAGCAGTTATCCGCGGCTTTGCACGCAATTTTCAAGATCTAAGAGCGTTCCTTTTTAGTAAAATCATTTATGATGTAATATGATGGAGTTTTATGACAATTTTTCACTCAAATGTAGGCATATATCTAGTAATTATAATTTTGATGCCCGTGGTTAAGAGATTTAAAAGTCAAATAACATTTTTACTGGCTTTATTTCAGGTTTTGCGTGAGTCGAAGTATATATTTTTGTTTAATTAAATTACATTTCTGACGCCACAGTTGAGTCTCTTTCCTAATATTTCAATCAAGGAAATACAATCAGGCCTCAGAAATCTGCTTTGGTTAAATACATATACTTCCGGCCCTCTTAATGTAATGATGAACGATATCTCCAGTGTTTAGGTTGACTTAGTCTTATTGTCCCTTTAAGAAACAATATATACTAAGAAATTAAAAGACGGTCTACGGCCTTTTTACCAACATACGGTCTAAAAAGCGCATATTCCCACAGTTCAGTTTGCCTTGCCATTATAAAGAAAATATATACATACGTTGGTTTTCAAGCCGTACTTTTGTCAAAAACTTCTACTAATGATCCTTGTAATCTATTTCCGGTCAAAGATACTTCAAATGCCATAATTTGGTTTTCCTTTTTATTACGTTGAAGAAAATAAATATACTTTCGTAAGGTTGAAAAGTTACTATCGTTAAATGTATCTATTTCAGCCGTTTCAATTCACTTCTTTTCTAATTAATTTACAGTTTCATAGTTGAGTTTGCGTTGTTGCACCGACCAAGAAAATATCTACACATGTAGGTTTCGAATGATAACTTACATGACATGAAAAGCAGCGTCTGTTTCCGGTTTACAACATTTCTGGTAATATATTTGATTTAGATTTTTTTTACTCCGATCAAGAAAATATATGCATACAAAAGCTTAAAATTACTACTTTGGTCGCTTTTGTTCCTCTTCCGGTATAAGGGATATAACATACAATTGTTTCAACTATGTTCATTTCAAATTTTGAAATAATCGATTATAAAAACTTTGCGAGATAACATTTGTGTTCTCTTTCAGACTGTATTATAGAAAATAATGAGTCGTTGAGGTATATTTGTATCCATTACCCTGTTTTTTTTTTTCAGAAATCAGGATAAATTGGGCATACTTATGCAATAGTAAGCCTCACGATGTTGGTTTTGAGAAAAATACAATTAACTTTACCTTTACACAAAAAAATGTATGTTCAGAGTTACAATTGTAGGGCTTTATTTTAACATTAGATTATAATATTCTAAACTTAATTTAATAAGCTTTAGTGACCAAATAATCTATTTATTAGTTTTTTTTTTGTAAATTTTGATTACACGTAGAAATATGTTTATTTCGAGAAAAAGGGAACATAGTACTTCATCTCTGATTAGAATGTCCAAAGCTTTAGTATCTCATTCGCTCTCGAGATCTGCTCTGAATATAAATAAAGCTCTCTCTCGAACCTTCGAGAGTCACTATTTCGAACAATCGATTCTTCTCGAAGCATGCGCACTAGAACTTTCGGGAAATTCAAGGCCCAGATATAAATACTGGCATCGAGTGTCACTGCAGTTCAGTTCCTTTTTAAACGAGTAAATACTATCTCCCGGAAAGATACTTATTTTGATTTTTAATCTGATAATTGTTAATTAATACATTCATTAATTTCGATCTAATTTATTAATTTATTTCAATTATAAATATTTTCAGTTTCAGAATAATGCCGCGGAAGAAATCTAACCTCAACAATCCGTGTAGCAGAAAGGTACGACTCCAGCGCACTCGGCGAGCTCGAGAATCAGAAGAAGAAACTGCAGCAAGAAATGCAGCTCAACGAATTAGAACAGCAAAAATTCGTAGTCAAGAATCTCAAGAACAGCGTAATAAACGTCTGCGACAAAATGTATTAAGGGCAAGAACTGCGCGACAACAGAATATAGCCAGATTTAGAGAACTCGAAAGAACGAGGCAACAAAACCAGTCGTGTATTAACACGTGCATCATTCTTTCGCCTTGCGTTTGAGTATGAACCAGACATTAATTACTCGGCACATTCTAAAATTACAATTGGTGCGATGGATAAAATATGTCAATATTGCCACGCGTTAAAATTTCGAAATGAAACAACTGGAATGTGTTGTGCATCAGGAAAAAATTTACTGCCACTTCTTCCTATTCCACCAGAACCTTTGAAATCACTTCTTGCTGGCGAATCAGACGATTCGAAATTATTTTTTATGTAAGACACGTAAATTTAATTCTTGCTTTCAAATGACATCTTTTGGTGCAACTAAGATTTGCGATTTAACATCTGATGGACGTAATTTTGAAACGACATTCAAAATCCAAGGCCAAGTGTATCATAAGATTGGGTCACTAATGCCGATGCCTGATGAGGATTCAAAGTTTCTTCAAATTTATTTTATGGGCAGTTGTGAGGATCGTGTGACAACTAGGTGCCTGCATAATTTCATAGAAGAAGCACAAGAAAGAGCAATTGTGGAATCGTTGGAAGTTTTTTTCGAAAATTATAATCATCTTATTCAGCTATTTAAAAGGGTATCACCACAATTAATAAGTGACAATTGTCAAATTGTCATCAAAGCCGATAAAGTACCATCCGGGGAACATGCTGGCAGGTTCAACGCGCCAACTGTAGATGAAGTTGCTATTATTATGGTTGGTGATCCATCTAACAACAGAGACATTAGAATTACACGTCGAGATAGAATTGTTAGTGTAATTTCGGATATACATCGTTCATATGACGCACTTCAGTATCCTTTGATATTCTGGCAAGGGCAAGATGAATATCACATCAACATCAAACAGCGTGATCCAGTCACTGGTAATGAAACAAATAAAAAATGTTAGTTCAATGAACTACTATGCGCACCGATTGATGATTAGATTTAATCAAGACAATTATATCTTACGATATCGTCAGCTGTACCATCAATACGTTGTAGATATGTACGCTAAGATCGAAAGTGAACGTTTACGATTCATTAGATTCAATCAAGCTAAATTACGATCAGAGGAATACATCCATTTACGAGATGCTATTATCGGAAACGTCGACGAAAACTTAAGCATCAATGATATTGGAACTGTATTTATTTTACCTTCAAGCTACATAGGCAGTCCACGGAATATGCAAGAATACATGCAAGATGCTATGACTTACGTACGTCATTATGGTCGACCTGATTTGTTCATTACATTTACGTGTAACCCAAATTGGGAAGAAATAAAAGCTTTGTTATTATCAGGTCAACAATCAATACATCGCCATGATATCGTTGCACGTGTATTTAAACAAAAATTGAAATCTATGATTGATTTAATCGTTAAATATTCTATTTTTGGTAATACGTGTTGCTGGCTGTATTCTATTGAGTGGCAAAAGAGAGGTTTACCTCATGCTCACATTTTGATTTGGCTTGAAAATAAAATTCGTCCAGAAGAAATAGATCAAATAATTTCTGCTGAAATTCCGGATTCATCAACTGACCCAGAGTTGTTTGAGGTTGTTACCAGTCAGATGATCCATGGACCATGTGGTACTTTTAACATGACGTCGCCATGCATGGAGAATGGAAAATGTAAGAAACGTTTCCCAAAACCATTTACGAATGATACTATTACGGATATCGATGGTTATCCATTGTATCGCCGTAGAGACACTAACCATGGTGGCCGTACATTTAATATGCAAATGTCAAATTCTACAAATCAAGTTGAAATTGATAATCGGTGGGTAGTTCCATACTCACCACTGCTTTCCAAAACGTATAAGGCTCATATTAATGTCGAGTTTTGTAGTTCCGTGAAATCCATTAAGTACATTTGCAAATACGTTAATAAAGGAAGTGATCTGGCCGTATTCGAAGTACAAAAATATTAACCGAAATGACGAAATAACACGATACCAAATGGGGAGATATATTAGTAGTAACGAGGCTATCTGGCATATTTTTAGTTTTCCCATACACGAAAGAGATCCTCCTGTTCAGCATCTTGCAGTACATCTCGAAAATGGTCAGCGACTATATTTTTCTGAAAAAAATATTGTCCAAAAAGCACTTCAGCCACTAAAGACGACTTTAACTGAATTTTTTACTTTGTGTCAAAAATCTGATGTGTTTGGCCAATTCGCAAAAACATTATTGTATACCGAAGTTCCATGCTATTTTACGTGGAATATTGTAAGCAAAAAATGGGAACCACGTAAAAAGGGAACACCACATCCATCAATACCAGGTTTATTTAAAGCCAAGACATTGGGACGGCTTTACACTGTACATCCCAAACAACGTGAATGTTTCTTTTTGCGTTTGTTGTTGGTAAATGTTCCTGGACCAACATCTTTTGAATTTTTGCGCACAGTTAATGGTCGCGTGTTCAATACATATCAAGATGCATGTTGTGAATTGGAAATTATTGGAGGCAGACAATCATTGGGACTTGACACTTGCTGATGCAGCGTTAACATCCACACCCAATAGTATGCGTCAACTATTTGCAATAATCTTGACGACATGTTATCCAACACATTCATTGACTTTATGGGAGAAATATAAAAATTATATGACTGAAGACATCCTGTATCGAGCCAAACAAACAAATCAATGTCCAAATCTAGATTTCACACCAGAGATGTATAATGAAGCATTAGTGTTGATTGAAGATTTATGTATTTTAATTGCAAATTTACCACTTAGTCATTATGGTATGCCAGAACCTAATCGTCCGGCCACTGACTTACTTAACACTGATTTGCAACGAGAAACACATTACAATGAAATTGATTTAGCTTCAATTATTGCGAATAATGAGCCATCATTGACAACTGAACAAGAAAATATTTATAATCGAATTATAAGAACTGTTGATGCTAAACAAGGTGGATTTTTTTTCTTAGATGCACCAGGTGGAACCGGGAAGACATTTTTAATATCATTAATCCTTGCAAAGATACGGTCGCAACAAAAAATTGCATTGGCAATTGCATCGTCAGGCATTGCTGCCACATTACTAGATGGTGGACGAACAGCACATTCAGCATTGAAGTTGCCATTAGACATTCACAACAAACCAAATGCAGTGTGTAACATAAAAAAAAAGTGGAATGGCTTTCAGTGTTGCAAAAGTGTGCAATTATAATTTGGGATGAGTGTACAATGGCCCATAAGCATTCACTTGAAGCATTGGATAGAAGTATGAAAGATTTGAAAGGCAACGATAAACTTTTCGGTGGTACTGTTTTACTATTGTCTGGTGACTTCCGACAGACATTACCAGTTATTCCTCATTCTACTTTTGCCGACGAAATTAACGCATGTCTAAAACAATCGTTTTTATGGCGAAACGTCGAGACTCTTCGATTGACCGTGAATATGCGAGTACAAATGCAAAATGATCCATTGGCACAAGTATTTTCTAAGCAATTGCTGGATATTGGAAACGGTGAAGTTGAACTGTATCAAGATACTCAGTATATCAAACTACCAGATAATTTCTGCACTGTTGTTGAGACGAAAAGTGAACTAATTGAGAGTGTCTTCCCGGATATATTAAATAATTATTTAGATCAAGATTGGCTCTGTAATCGTGCTATTTTAGCAGCAAGAAACGTTGATGTCGACAAAATTAACTTCCAGATACAACAATTATTACCCAGTGATTTGATGCCTTTTAAATCAATCTATACAGTTGTTGACGAAAACGAAGCCGTAAACTTTCCCACCGAATTTTTAAATTCTCTGGATTTACCAGGAATGCCACCACACAATCTGCAAATAAAAATTGGTTCACCAATTATTCTTCTCCGTAACTTAAACCCGCCTAAATTATGCAACGGTACACGTTTAGTTATCAAGAGGATCACTGGAAATATTCTTGAAGCAACAATTTTGACTGGAAAGTTTAAAGGCGAAATCGTCCTGTTGCCGCGAATTCCATTAATAGCGTCAGAATGTTCAATACCATTCAAAAGGCTTCAATTTCCCATTCGTTTAGCATTTGCGATGACCATAAACAAATCGCAAGGTCAAACAATATTGACTTGCGTTTAGATTTAGAAAATACGTGTTTTTGTCATGGACAACTGTATGTGGCCTGTGTTCACGTGTGGGAAAGTCATCAAATTTGTTTGTATTAGCAAAAGACAGATTAACCAAGAATATTGTGCACAAATTAGTATTGAGATAATTGTCAATTTTAATAATTTAAGAAAAAAACTTTAAATCAAAACAATTGTTCAAATCAATGTTATCTACCTCATTTATAGATTTAGATTTAAATTATTCCCAGCTTTATTAGTGAATAATAATTTAATTGTATTTAGATAATGAGTAAAATATTAATTTAATCTATAGTTACTGAGCCACAGCAACGCATGGCCGGGTCAGCTAGTATATATATATATATATATATATATATATATATATATATATATATATATATATATATATATACATACATAAATGTTTGTCTGTGTGTCCTTTATACACACAGAAACTACCTGACCGATCATTATGAAGGTTTATATGCTATGCCCCTAGTGATGTAATTCATTATCAGGCGGCGGCTCACTCTGTAAAAGGTGAAGGATATCAAAGTGCCTGTACATTTTAAACTGCAATTACGAGAAAGGTAGTGTAATTATCAGCCAAACATTATTTGAAGGCGCAACGTTTTGATGCGTATTTCTCTTTAAAATACACTTATGATTGAACTTAAAGCTTGAGAGTTAGACCACTTTATAATAAAGTACATGCACGTGTTCAATGTATACAAACATACACATTTACTGATTTTCTTGATTGTGACAATGAAGTAAACTCTAGATGGGCGTTTGAAATATAATTCACTGGAACCGGAAGTGGCCATAAACGGCAAAGCTTACGAAAAGCATACGAAGCGAACAGCTAGTTTCGTAAACAGTTTTTATACAAATTAGCCTCTCTGCCATCGAAGTCAACCACAGAAAAATTAAAACGCAGATAAAGTTTCGATTATTAAAGTTTTCAGCTAATACGAGTATATGCAAGGGGATTCTAGGAAATGTACTTTAAAAGTATCACAGGAAAAACGTTATAGGTTCATTGATAGAAAGTTCAATGTGTCTCTTGATGGGTTTTATTTCAGTGGAGTTGATAACACTGTCTAGTGTGTTTGGTAAATTTTCCAGTTCCACTAGAGCATAACAATAACGTATCCGTCTAAATAATACACTTAAAATATAGTTTTGTACACAACGTTGTATTAGCAATACACTGAAATATTTTAAAGTTTAATATTTATATTACATCATGTCTATGTCACAATATCTATGTTTTGTTATAATAATTAATCAAAAATTACAGATTTATTTTATTCCAAACATTTCTGTTTATTCATTATGATGAGCAAAGAAATCTGCTTTTTTAACTAAATTTATTGCCACCAAATAATTAATGCCATTTTAGTAAACAAATTCACTTTAGGTAAACAGCTCGTATTAGAAGTTATTACCCCAATAATTAATTTATTAAACATAATACTAATTTTTCTATGTTATATAAGTGTGTATAATATACATATATCATGTTGTAACATACTATTATTATTAAACTCTTTTACTAAAATCAAGTTGATGGAAGAACTATGATAGAACAAAAAGTTTGAAATTTTATACTTTTTAAAAAAAACCTTACAACTACTGAATTTTTAAATTTGTATTGGTTTATGTTTGTTCAGTTACAAACTCCACAACGGAAAAAGCTTTGCTGCAGTGTATATGACGGGCACATTCTTATAACTGTTTAAACATTTGGTTGGTGTAAATACAACAGTACTTTCAAATAAAACTGTATTTTTATTTTTAAGCGAATTTTTTAAAAAATAACCTCTTGCAATGATATTTTGTTTTATATATATATATATATATATTAAGGAGCATACTTGATATATATATATATATATATATATATATATATATTAAGGAGCATACTTGAGTTACAATTGTACTTTTATTAAAAACTCCTAGAGTTCCCTCAAATACTAATATACGTTTTTTTTTTTTTAATATTTACAGTAATGCGTGACGTATAGTGGGTCACCGTGGTAACATTTACATTCAGCGCCAAAATAAAACATTTTTCTTCATTTACTTAAATTCAATAGTCTTTTCGTGATCTGAGGATATCTCTAACATATCTTATTTTAAGCACCGAGTTGTAACCCATAAATATTCCTGTTTATAAAAGAAAAATAATTTGTTAATTTTTTTTCTTTTATTTAACAAAAATATTTAATACTATATTCTATTATAAGATAGAATAACGATGGGAGATTGTGTACATAAGTTTAAAGTCTCCAATTACTTCAGCCAACAGTTTTCCCGCAACTATTACGTATAATTTGAATTTAGAATAATGTTATATGAGCATTACTATAGTCCTGAGTGGTGGAATAACAATGAAAATAAGGTTATTTATATGACAGAAGTCAATGTAAAAACTCATACCAGTGCTAATCAGATCATGATGTTGTGGGAATTTAAAAATTGCACAGTTTACGAGAGAATATGAGAGCGTGAATACTTATAATTTCATAGCGATGAGCACAATATCAAGGGATGTTTTCGTATCCGCGATGTTGTCCCGCATTAATGATAGGAAACATCACTTTCTACCCTGTCGCCTAATTAATTGTTCTTTCGGAGATATTTAAATGTTTTTGACTTTTCTGTAATTAATTGGTACTCTGTTGCTTTTACGTTATAAACAATTTCAGTTGAAAATTCTTACAATGATAAAATATAATTGCCTCGTCAAATTCGTCTCGCAGCTATAGTATTACTTATAAAAATCTTATTATAAACTCTAATAATACTTAACACTCATTTGTAAGGTATTGAGGTTTGAGGCAATCAATGTAAACTTTCAGCGAGTATACTTTCATAAGGATCACTTAGAATCAGCATCAATTTTGCAATTCTCCTGAAGGTTCGTAAAAAGAACAAATGAAAAACCTTCATCTGTCTTTATGTGTGCTCTACTCCCTGTTGAGCAGGTTGTAAACCTGATAATCTCTGAAAATGAGGTGACGAACTGAGTTTTATAGACACTCACGTACTCTGCAGATGGTTATACTTGAGAATTCTATTCCAGCAGACTATTACAGTTTATTTTAAGACAAGCATAGCATAAAACGGTGCTGCTGGTTTGTGAGCTTGAAATCCAAAATGTTTAAATAACTAACTTAAACACAGTGGGATCAGCCTATCCTAACTAGTTCGTTCCTCTAACTACAGAAAGAGCTTGTGGTCAAGTACACGCAATAAAATAAACACATTTAAAACTATCTTTGCATTAAATTTTATTGCTAGTTACGTGAATATTAAATGGCAGTGTTGTCAGGATATCACCATTTACTGTAAAATATTAACGAACATTATTGTCTAAAATTGTAATTTTTATACAGCTTGATTTAATTTTAAATTGTTGTATTAGTACAATACCCGAGAACACATATTTTATCTTGCGTGAAACCCAAAATGGAGTGCACCGTATATGGAGGGATCATATGGAAAAACTCCTTTCATTCTGTTATTTAAAATATATATTATCGTAGATCTACTATAAATCGTATTTTAATAATGTTTACAAAATAATTATCTTGAGTTCTATTTTAAAGATATTAATTGCTTTTGAAGATTAGTAATGTAGGTAAATCAGGTTAAGCTGATTTTAAAGGCTGATACAATACAAAATCAAAATGTTGAACTTATGAGTTCTATATTTATTGAAATAGAATTTTATTGTTAAAAGCACAACCAGATACCAAGAATGTATAAAACAAAAGAGGAATCATTTTCATTTCCAGTTACATAAGGAACAAAACTACCAAAATATTTGAGAAAACTTTTGAAACATATTGTGAAGCCAACTGTTTCCTTCTCAAGAGGCAATAAGTTTAATATTTCTTGTACGTAACGAACCAATTATAATGAGGTTTTTTAAACCAGTTTCAGGGGTATTTCAACATTTCTTTATGTATACAACGCAATAATACTAGAAAAAGAGGAAAGGTTTCTTGAAGGAATTGCAATACAATTTCACATCATGATAAGCACCCTTTGAAAATGTTCATAAATTTATCACATCACAGTATATAATATGTACGGTTTAGAATATAATACGAGTATAGTGTATTATTATTGTGTATTTATATGTTTCTGGATAATTGGTTGTTATAACACTGTGTCAGCCAATACATACGAAACAAGAACAATTGTATATAATATGTAAGTATATAATATAAAGTCAGTATCTTAAAATGTATTTATTAATAAAATATGCTCCTGTAGAAAGAAATGATGTTTACATATGTATATTTAGAGCACTGTGAAACATTGCCATTACAAAAACACAGACTGGAACTGTTGAGTAAGATAACTTCATAAGCCAGTGATATTGTTATATAATGATATCCTTGAAAGAGTGCAAAAGGGATTTATGAGATATTTATACTTCAAGTGTTTTTAATGTTTACACGTATTTAGTTCCATACAATGAGTTGTTGGAGATATTTGGTGTTTGACGAGCCTGAGCCTGAGGAGGCGGGTCTTGTGAGCAAGTACATTTGTGGGGATTGGTCCGGGGTCGGGTGGATGACGCGTACTGTTTGGGACCCTCAGCTACCGCGTATCGAAACTTTAAACAGCAGAAACAAGTTTTTGTTTAATTTACCTTACTCACGCACAGTGATGCGATCGTCTTTTCCTCTTTTGCGGATGATGAGGGGTTATAACGCAATGCTTTTGGGTGGATCCGACATTGATGTTCACTTTGACAGTTTGAAATGAATATCTTTAAAGAGAAATGGATTTCATTAATAATTTTGTATACCAGTCTTTCATAGTATATTTATACTTTTACAATTTCTTAAATTCAAGCTATATTTATTAAATGTTGATTTATTAATAATTTATTAATTAAAATTCCATTAATTTATTAAACTAATTTCTAATATTGTCATTACCATATACTGTATTTTGTTATTTATCTAATTGTGTATTTATTTATTGTTTATTTATTTATAATAGTGCCTCTGTAACGTTTATAATAATATTTATTTATAGTTATTTTGCTTATAAATATTCCAGTGATACAATAGAGATGGGACTTGGACTCAAATGACTTATTTAACATTTTGATTTGTTTGTACTGCTATAATGTAATTGGGTGTTTTTCCTGTTTTATAGCATGAAAATGAAATAAAATAAAATAAATAAAATTATACTGGCAAAATAATAGATTTTTTATTAAAATTTCGTATTGTAGAGGGAATTGTTGTTCACATCCATATCCTGCAAGCCCATGTAAAAAATTGTGTTTAGAACAAACTACACAGTTTGGTTACTTTCATAAGCTCCGTGTTTTTATGTGACTAAATATTGGATTTTTTTTCCAAATATCGTATTGTAGAGGGAAATGATGTTCCTATCTATATTTTACATGATCTTGTTATAAAAACTATTATCCTATAAAAACAGGATGGATCATTTTGGTAGGTTACTTTCTTAGGCCGGATATAATTATCTGACAAAATATTGGATTTGTTAACAAAATTTACTCCTGCTCGCTTATGTGAAAAGTACTATAAGAACAAAACATCCTGGAACTGTTTAGTAGGTTACCATCGTAAATAGTATATAAACTTCAAAATTAAATTGAGTAGCAATAAAGTTATAAAAAATAGCTTAACGTGTTTAAAAAAAACACGTTTAAGAGTGGAGTAAAAATCCACTTATATTTAAATTTGGAAGGTAATACCATGACAAGCTGAATATAAATAACTAATATACAGTGTCCAAAGAACATGTTTAAAGGTTTGATATTATATTACTTGCCCATTTATAAACCGAAAAATTCCAAACTCTACAATATTATTAAAGTGGGTTTTAAAAATAAAATGTAAAAAACTGAAGCTTTCTAACAATTGCATAAACAAATGTTGACGTATATGATATATATGGTGACATATACAAATCTTTTTCTGTTGACCGTTTTACTAAGATCTATTTTTAGTAGTTTATCTCTGTTTCTTTTCCTCGGCTCCATGCTTCTAATTTAAAGAAAACTCAAGATGGATTAGAAGCAAAAATTATGGAGTTTGAAGGTTATATTACTTTCCATATTAATTCCCTTCTCTTGGAAACACGACAAGGGGTCCAGAGGATCTACCTCTACCTCTTTAATATCCTATAACTGACAAAGCAAGCATATAGGTCCTTTTAGATCCAAGTGCAATGGGGTGTTTATTGGATTCTCATATAAAAAGATTACTCAATAAAAACTCATATAATTTACTCATATAAAACATTTGAGAAAAATAAATAAAACCGTCGGTTCTTTTACGTTGGAAAGCATGTAAACAAGTAGTTTTTTTTTATTATTTAGTATATTTGTCCTCTTTCTCCAACCAATTTGGAGTAGGACATAAAGTTCTCTGCAAATTTGTGTTATTAGGAACTGATTTCGCACTAATGTCAGAAAATTACATGAATTATCTAGTATGAGAACAAAACAATTTTTACTGTATAAATAAATATAGTCAGCTAAAACTGGAAATGTCTTAAGATATTTTTATATATTTTTACGTTTGTCTTGCCTAAGCGTACTTATAGATAGCCTAAGAAGCAAAACCTCTGGTATAGAACATTCTGTCTCATATTTATGAAGTTTATAAAGTAAGTATCAGCCAAATACAAATTTAATAACTGAGGTTTAAGTAAAACGTTTGTGTTAATTAGGGCATTAATCTAATTTATTTAGAATATTAAACTTAAGTTTGATAGTAGACAGAAAGTTCACAAAATAATAAAAAGCATTTACTGCATGTATTTGAGCAGTGTAGCATGAACATTGTTTCTGATACTACATTGTGACAAGCATGTAAACTACATGCTAAGGGTACATCACTTCACCCTTCGCCTTGTCGTAACAAGAGACAGCCAATACAGTTTGAGTGTTACTACAGTAGGAGAATACAGAAAATAAAACATTTTCTTCAAGCCATAAACCAAAATGAGAAATAAGTACTTTCAATAATATACCATAAACACCATAATATCAAAAAAATAACCAATTTGAAGGGTCAGTATATAAATAACAAATCTAGCTGTTGGTCATAACATAAGCAGAATAGATGCTGTTCTGGCAGTCATCCTTGATTTCAGCCCGAATAGAAACAAATTTTAATATACTCGTATTGTTACAAAGTTTACATTGGATCGTAGGATTAAAAGGAGATCCGTCAATATAAAGACATGATTAAAATATAATCAGGTATTTTTAGTTTTGGAAGTGACTTATTGCCGTGCTATAGATGTGTATAAAGACAATATAAAGACATGGTGGGAAACAGTTTCCTTTCTCTTGACGGAACGTGTCGTCACGCTTTTCGCTCTGTAGCCGTCAGGTTCGGGCCATTTTGATGTCAGGGAGGGCGTTTCTCCGTTTAATGGCTATCTAGGAGGGCTAGTGAGATGTTACTGTT